>NC_061087.1:73196996-73249496 GCF_015104395.2 Macrobrachium nipponense | reverse complement strand
GCTTTGTATGATACTCTTTTATTGAAACCCGATGAAAAGCTTGCATTTTTACAATGAGATACGTTATTTTCACGAGAACTTGGGAAAAACTTACAGCACACGACACGAAATTATCCAAATGAGTTAAGAGAATTATACGACGTGATGAGAAAAGTTCATCCAATGGCGTGGCGTTCACCCCCGTAGCGTCGTTACCCTCTGGAGGGCTCTTTGACTCCTGATTATCTGACTAGACCCACAGAAACCGTGTACTTATCAAAAGAGAAAATCCTTTGAGTTCTAAGATGAATTTCATTAATTTGAGTCTCCCTCTTTATTTCACAAAGTCTGTAGCTCAAAGCAGCGCAGGGCAGTCGTTTGATGATAGAATTGCAAGCGTTCCACACTACCTCAGTCCCGTGAGGATAGACTAAATCCGAAATGATTGCCAGAATTCCACAATTTCTCGTTCGTAGTTTAGGTATGATTTAAGGATTGGCTGAGGATAGATCTAACAATGGAAAATTGCAAGAAAGATCTTTCTTCAGGATATTTTTGCTTCAATATCAAAATAGGCCAGTAAAAATTGACAAAGGCCCAGGCATTTAGTATAACAAGCATTTTATGTGCTCATTGCGTTCCCATCGATGACAAGTATGTCCAAAAAAACCCAACCAAAATCAACAATATGCAACCATACATTTTGGCAATAAGGAAAAAGGACGCCACCTGAATTGAGAAATCAAATGTTTTCCAGACTGATATTTCAATTACTTTAAGGTGGTGGTGCTTCATTTTTGCTTTAAATATTATAGTTTGAGGCATAAGTTATGTAATAATACCATGGAAATGGAGGTAGACTGTTAAAAATAGGAAAAATAATACATTTGAAATGGAATAGAAAAAATAAATGCATGATTATTTTAAATCAATGTTTCCTTATTCCTAGCCGTGGATCATCAACACCTGTAACAATATTAGCAATCGTAATATAGAATAGAACCCTTATTTATACAGTCTAATATAATTAGACTGTTTAAAGAAAATCGATACATTTAGAATAAAATAGAAAAATAAGTATATATATTTTCATTTTATATCAATTGTATATGTTTGCCTTAATCATAGTTGCTGATCATCAACACCTGTAATATTAGCAATCCTATAGAATATATAGAATAGGACCCTTATGTATACAAAAACAATAACATAACACAATCATACTGTTTAAAGAAAATTGATACATTTTGAATAAAATTGGTTGCCTTACTCATAGATGCCTGATCATTAACACCTGTAATCAATCCTAATATGATAAAGAGGCATTATTCATACAAAAATAATAACAGATTATGTTGCTGTAAACAATCCTGAATGCCTGCTGCTACACATCGTCAAAATCCTCCTCCTCCTCCTCATCATCATCATTATTTACCTAGACTTTAGTGTTTGCACAGATATTGCACTCCCCACGACACATATATGTTGTGAACTGTACAAGGAAGAGGTTGTTTAGAACAGCTACATGAAACACACATGTTTACAACTACATCTGATCTTTATTAGTAGTTCTGGAGGAGATGAAGGCATAACTATCATTATTGGATCAATTAATCTATTTACTTTAAGTCTGCACCTACAGTCCTCATACTTGCGAACTGTTTTCAGGTTGCGCTAGGTATGTATGTACATACTTAAAAATGAACCTTTAGACAATGAAACTGGCACAACCTTTAAGATAATGGTACCCTTTCTATTGGGACATATTTTGTGGGAGGAGTAATGTAGAGGATCCTAAACTCTTTGAGGGGTTTCAGTGCCTAAAAACTACCTCCTTGGTACAACACTGATACGTCTAAAATATCATCATTGTTGGCATTACCATCTTCAAAACCAAGCACATCAAACCTTAGTTTTTGGGATGGCATTAAAAGTTTCATGCGTTTTACCTTTCCCATCCCAAAAAAGGCTGAGGTGTTGTCACACCCATACATAGCATGTACGAATGGACGGCACATGCACATATCACGTCCTTGAACCTCTCTAGCCACATTTATAGACATTGTATGTTGCTTGGTTCCCATGTAAACTTCGGATGTTGCATGATGAAGGACAAGGACCAGTATAGCTGTATAATCAGCTACTGCATAAACGGGGGCCTTACTAGTAACTCTCCTCGCAGTTATAACACCGACATTTCCTCCTTCATCAGCAGGCTCCACCTCAATACCTGTATCTTCTGGACTCGGTCATATTAGCCTGATCACTTCCTGCGCGTTGCAGTTATTAGAAATTTGTTTTGTCAGATGGAATGGGGGAAGTGAGATTTGAGATCATATCTGGTGAAGATTTTCTTGTCGATACTGCTTTTGCGCTTGATCTTTGGTTGTCGTAACTGTATAGCAATCAATACAACACCAACAGGTAGGCCAGGACTTTTCCACCGCATTACAGAACGCAAATAACTCATGATGTGTCTATTGTTCCAATTTTTGGCCAATACTGACTGTAGCAAAGCACATCCATCAATCACCACTACTGTTAACTTACTGATTTCACAATTATGAGAGATGGGACTGGTCTATTTCTCATTCCTCCATCTATAAAGAGAGAAGGGATAACTGCTGAAAGCTTATAGGAGAAGGTTGCCTCCGTAGGTTGACCTTGACTGTAGCATATAGCCAGAAGTCTCTGATATAACTCAGAGCTTGATATGAACAAATCCTCACGTGCCACTTTCACAGGTTTATGGATTACCTTGAAAGTTTGAGTTTGGTTTTTCCTTTTCCTGGTTACCTGAGAAAATGTCATTCCTGTCATTTGTTCTTGAATAGCCTTCCCAATCTGCAGTGATGTTTCAACATTGACATCTGCAATAATTCCACTCGAAATATTTATTATCAATTGATGTTCATCCTCAACTCTGAAAGGGTTGTGTTTCCTTAGGAAGTCTAGAAATAACTGGAGAAGCTCATTATCACGTTCACATAACCGACGTTCATCTCTCTGTGCTGCTCAGACCAGGTGCCAGAGAATGTGTTGGTCAATGATCTTACTGCCTCACTGTACTTGGCAATAATAAGAGCTATACGTAACCATTTTGTCCTAACTGACTGTATGAGTAATGTTAATGAGACCTCCACGTGTCTTTCTAGACCTCATCAAACTTTGTTCAATTATCATGTCTGACCAACTACCCCTCCAGAATAAATGGCTGTTCCTTTTGACTGTGAACTTCCTTCCCTTTGTGAAAAGGAACTAGAAGACAATTACATAACTCATCACAGTCTTGTAAATAAGGCAGCAACACTTACCATATTTAATTCGACCAGCTACCGCAAAGTAAGGCAACTTACTTTTAATATTGTACTAAGATGACAAGCAACGGATTTAGTAACTATAAATATAAAAATCTTGGCACGTGTACATATTAAAATAACAGTATAGTCTGACAGCAAGTGGCCTTGAACAAGACATAATGGTCACTGCCGATAAGTCACTTTCCTCTCTGATTGAACTAATTATTTTCATATTTCTATTTTCATATAAAATTTCTACATAATCTAACTAATGTATATATTTTTTCAATTAAAATCACATTAATTAATGCCAAAGGATGAAAGTAAATTTTCAATAAAAATTGTGACTTTCCTTGAAATTAAGTCTACGACTGGGGTGCTTGGATCTACAGACAAACAGAAGGATACTAGGACTCACATACACACACACACACACACACACACACACACACACACACACACACACACACATCTCCCCTCGGGTGAGATAATAAGACTTACAATAATAAGAAATTAGTCAGATATGTACAAAGGGCGATTCCACGCGTCATGGAATCATCTTACGGAGGCGCTGAAATTAATAAAAAAAAAATCATGTTCCATAAGGTTGATTGGGGCTGAATTTTTTTGGTATATCCTGATATATATTGCAATCATAAAAAAAACAAAATTTGCTTGTTATACTAAATGCCTGGGTTTGGCCAAAATCACGTCAATTTCTACTGGCCTAAAAGTAAAGTTATTTTCCAGCTTGATTATAGTATCTGGCTTTATTACCACATCATGAGAAATTAATTGAAAGGTAAATCCGTAGATATATGACTACTGTTCATGGCCTCTTAGAATAACACTTCCATGCACACCTGTTCCATCCTATACCGATGTTTTCGGATATCATGGAGGATTTTCTCTGAAAAAAAAAGATGGAAATTGGACTCTGAATAGATTATCCTGTTGTTGTTATCTCTGAGAAGAATGAATCCCTTTGTACCCGGAAAGCAGAAAATGGAAATAATACGTTCGATGATTTTCGAGCAACTGTAGCAAAACAAGTCCCGAGTTTTGTTCGGTATGTTCTGTGGCCTTGTTTTGATGTCGACCTTTCGTGACCTGCACGAGAAGGATGTCTGTTTTATTTTTGTGACGGGGATTGTGCTCATTTTTCAGCGTTTATTTCAGGACAATAGTCGACAAATGAAACTTCCCTCATTCGGTTGGTATATGAAAGCAGACACACAAATATATACAGTAAAGGACTCAATAATGAAAACAGAAAAACACATATACACTGTTCATCATCAAAATTCTTGGGAAAATACTAGAATGTAGAAAATAATTGTGGGATTCAAACGTCTTTTAGCAGATTATATATCAACCTGTCATTGCCACGACAGCTTTATTGTCACATTCCATTATCTTAAAATAAAGTTTTATTACTGAACTGTAAGAATTGTACAGACTTTCTCGAAGAAGATTTTTAAAAAATAAAAGCAAAGCAATAAAAACAAATATGAAAGTACATTCCTTTATGCTAGTGTCAATGTCTGGATGAACAATACCTACATGAGAAAGAGTGTCATCGCTAGAATCAAATCAAATAAGGAAGACAGGAAAATTGAGATAACTGTAAACAAAAGCCGTGGAAAATATTGACAACTTTTAAAGAGAGAGAGAGAGAGAGAGAGAGAGAGAGAGAGAGAAAGATAATTTACTAAATGAAAAATATGTAAAACTGAAATATTACCTACGCGTTCCTAACGAAATTTAAACAAAAACTAAGGTTCTGAATAAAATTTTCTGATATTTCAGTGCCCTCTAATTAACTAAATAATAACTACCTGATCTGTCGAAGAAACAGTGTCTTCCTTATACTCTAATATTACTGATATTGAGTCAACTCAGGAAAAGCATTTTGGACGGAAAAGAAAAGAAAGTTCTTTTTTTTTTTTATTTCTACTGATATATACATACACACATATATATCTATATGATAATATCATATATATATATATAGATATATATATATATATATATATATATATATTATATATAACGATTACCATTCAACTTTACATGCTGTCATTACCTACAATGCACAAAATAGCATGTCTGTTTGGAAATATTTCAATTTCACAGAAACAATCAACCCACTTACTCAAACGTGTGCAGAAATAATATGCCTGTAACAATATGACTGAGCTGAAAAACGATGTAAAATACGTAGAGAATATATTTATCGAGGAAATGGATTATGCTTTCAACTGGAAAAATTAATTTTATCCAAGAAAAACTGATACATATCAAATTAAGGTGGCATAGTATGAAAGGACTGAAGCTCATACAGCGCCGGGTTTCGAAATCATCTGATTTTTATCTCATTTGAGATATGAGATAACAGCGCGTGATAATTTTTCGAATGTGGCAGGAGCCCAAATTTTTGGTCATTACAAGAAGCCGGAAACCACGAAGTAAGACGCCGTATCTCATAAAAGTATTCTCCGTGATGCTTTTCATTAGTCCCAGTATGAATAATTTATTAAATCAAGTAAACTATTACGAAAAATTCAACGAAAGAAATCCTGAATGCGGAAATGAATTGCTCCCAGTCGTATCATTTTGGTCTGTTTACTTTTTACTGCCAAAACGCGACTTGATGATTACAATGGCACATTTACTCAAGTTGTATCAGAACGATTACACTGCAAAACTGTAGCCTGAAAATCCTCGTATCGAAGAGAGAAAGGTTTCGCTAATTACTATTGATCATTAAGAGAAGTGCGTTTGCTATGTTTTTAATAGCCACCTAATATCTTTCTAAGAGCCGAGGTTGGCTCGAATACTTGCTGATGATAATTATTTTGTTTTTCGGCACTTTAGATTTTGAGGTTGAAACAAAAAAATTATAATTCACATTTAGTTCCTGAAAAATATCCCTCCAACTGATTTTTTTAAACACAATTATTTGATGTCTGGGTATCATGTCTACCGCTTCATCAAGGTAATCAATGGGACAAATATTTCTAGAGGAGATAAAAAAGTTTGTATGAAATTTAGTCGCCAGTGATAATCACAAATGCGCGGCATAATGTTTGAAAAAATGTGTACACACATACACAGATTATATATATATATATATATATATATATATATATGTATATATATATATATATATATATATATATATATATATATATATATATATATATATATATACACACACACTGTTATACATGACAGTTATTTCAGTAGAAGATGAGTAATGTCTTCCCCTGACACTAAGCGATCTAGCATATCTAGCATTTAAGAAACAAATACTTTAATTATTAGGGAATTGTTGAATGCAGACGATATACCAAACTCAATTTCCACAAAATAACACTATGGCTTGTATTCGTCTGGAATGAACTGAAGTTCCTAATAATGACAACAAAGAAGAATATGAAAATAATCTCAAGAAATGGTGACGTCTGCAATTTGGGAGGAATTTTTTCAGAAAAGCTTTGAACATCGAAGATCCACTGCATTTTTTTCTTCCTAACATAAAACGGGAAACGAGGGGAGAAAGGAGCTGAAACAGGAATGAAGGAAAAAGTAAGTAATGAAGAAAAGGTACGTAACATTTCAAAATCACATGTTCATTGAAAGCGATCAGCTAGTCGAATCGATAGTCAAAGCATGAGACACTGAGAATCCGTCCTTCTCCTCCTTGTGAAATCTGATTCGTTCTTCTCCCCTTCTCTGGCTCTTATCAGATAACACCTTCAATCTGGGCTCTATTCTAATAGAATCTGGTGACAACAAACATGAACTCAAGAGTTGTTGGTCCTTCAGCCGAGTGTTGGCACACGACTCCCAGTAGGACATTTTAATTTACTCCTGACCAGGAGACTCTCGGCTTTACTTAGGATCTGGGTCAAGTAGATACAAGTGAGAAGTGGCGTTGTAAAGCCCGAATTAAGGAAATTCTGTATACAGTTCTTTTTATCTCATCTTATTTTTAGTTCAGATTTCCAGAGCGGTATTTCGGAGCTATACTGAGATTGCAGTTTCCAGGGGAAAAGGTCACTGAATTTCTTTCCCGTATTTTACTTTCTTATTTTTAGTTTTTGACGTTTGACTTCTCTATCACTGCTTTTTATGAAAATACAGTATTTGAATAATAGCATATGTAAACTAATTTCATGTTGTTTTTCAAGTAACCTTTGAAGTGTATCAGATGATAATCTCAAAACCTATTTGGACAAAATCATCTTAAGAAAAGCAGTGAACTGTATTATTATTCAAATCACAAAAGTTCAGGAGGAACATGAGCATAAAGTCAATATCTAGATTTTCATACTCTCAAAATAGCGGCCATATGTAAACAGCGAGAAAAGTGTGGCCATGAGGTGAAACGGAATGGAGGAGCAAATAAAACAAAGAATTGGGTACTCAAAATAAAATAAAATGGCTGTTTACGAGAAATACGTAGAAAGAATAAAGGTCTTGATAGATCCCCACGACATAAATCTGTCATTCACACCCTCCTTTCTTAGCGTAATGCATATAGTACATAAATGGTATATATATATATATATATATATATAATATATATATATATATATATATATATATATATAAACACGCACACACACACACACACTATATATATATATATATATATATATATAATATATATATATATATATATATATATATATATATAGCTAATAAAAGGAGCCCATAAAAACACCAAAATATAGAGAGAGGAATACCATATTTCAGAGATTGGTGTCTCCCTCTTCAGGTAGATAAATGAGTAAAGTTACAGAAAAGGTGGTATTTATACCAAGAGGTCCATTCACAGGTACACCAATTTAGGTCACTCCCGCTGATAGTCTTCCTTTAATCTTCTTAAGATTCGGTTGAATGAAAACCTTGTTGATGACATCTGTGTCCCATGCACCCTTTGAGATATTCATTACCTGCCTCTCTTTAATCAAGGCCGATTCCATCATTTGACTCTTATACAGGCAGTTGCTGCTATAAATTATATGTGACAAATTCCAGTTTATACTATGGTTATGTTCATTTATATGGTTGAAAATAGCTGAGTTTTGTTGCCCATACCTAACTAACCGTTTGTGCTGTATTAATCTCTGGGGAAGTGATTTTCCTGTAAATCTGATGTAAGACTGGTCACAGTCCAGGGATGAGATTTGTAAACGCCTGTGTCCTTGGGGAATGTCTTCTGTTGGACGTTAATCAGGGATTTGGCTAAGGTATTTGGGTAAATAAATGCAAAAGGGTTAGATTTTCTGAGGGTCTGGGTCACCTTCTTAATCCTGTCCAGGTGTGGAATTTTTATTTAATTGTTGGGTGTGTCTCTGGTCTTGTCTTGAGGGGATTGGTAGAAAATTACGTTTGCTTTGTGAATTGCTTTCTCAATTATATGGTTAGGATACCTTAAAGACGAAAGCTGCTTATGAATTAGTTCAAATTATTTTTCCAGGAAATCTGGAGAACAAATTTGTAAGGCTCTTAAGAATAGGTTGCTGGCTATGCCTATCTTGATAGGAATGTCATGATAGCTGAAGTAGTGAAAGTATGAAAGTGAGAACGTTGGTTTTCTGTATATGGTAAATTTGTATTCTGTCAAGTCTCTGATTATTAAAACATCAAGAAAAGGAATTTTGTTGTCTATTCTTAATTAGCACACCTTTCATGGCTTTGTTATAAGAGAACGCAACATTAATATTAATTAAAAGATTTAAATATTGATTTTGTGGTTTCAAATCCACGAAAGTAAGGCAAGCTAAGTACATTTTTAGGGGTTTCTTTTTCATTACTAACAACACTATAAAACTTTTTGTGAGCTTTCTGATAACATAAATCAATTATATGAGGTGGGTAGCAGACCATTTCGTATCTTTTTTATGTATTCTCTTTCTTGGTCAAGATATTGTGGACTCATGATTCGCAAAGCACGTAAGAACATGGAGAAGATTGGAATTTCAATATCAAGATGGTGGCCAGAATAAAAATGTACTTATGCTAAATTATTTATGGGTTTCCTATAGATACTGAATTTACATTGGAAAAATTCTCTACGTATTAATACATCTAGGAAAGGGATGACATTGTTATTTTCAAATTCAACAGTGAATTTTATGGATGGCACTAAATTATTAGGTTTAGACAATAAATCATTTATATCGATACCAACAGGTAAGACTACTAAGATGTCATCTACATATCTGAGTCATTTTAAGGGGATAAGTGTGATATTCGATAGGTGTTGTCTTTCAAAAAATTCCACATATAAGTTTGAAAGGAGAGGTGATAGGGAGTTACCCATGGCCAAACCAAATATTTGTTGGTAATATTCTCCATTAAAAATAAAACTGCAATCACAAATACACAACTTAATCAATGAAATTATGTGATGGATGAGAAACCTGAGTTGATGATGACAGCAGTGCAAGAGATGATTAAGGGACTGATTGGAGAGGGAGCTGTTGGGGGTAGGCTTCCTGGGTCTTGTGACGGGCTAGGAGTGATAACAAAGGTAGAAAAGCGGGTGGATGAGATTACGAGTGACGAAGGTGATTTGGTTTGTGATAAGTGAGGGAACGAAGGGGAAGACACAGGCTAAGGATAAACCTGAGTACAAGGATAAGAAGGGGGCTGAGAAAAAGAAAAAGACTAAGAGGAAGAAGGTTGGTAAAGACAATGGACAGGATGAGACAACGATTGAAGACCCTGGAAAAAGGGCTGAGAGTAAGGGACAGGATGAGAGTGACTCAGATAGTGGTAGGTGGGAACAAGTAAGTAAGAAGAAGAGGGGTAAGAAGGGCGTGGCTAAGAGCATGGATGTCAGTGAGGAAGTGGATTCATTGTATTCAGAAGAGGTTAAGAAGGGTCAGGATGGAAGTATCGGAAGTGAGAATGAGAGTGAGCGAGAAATATGAAAGGCTGTGTATATGAGAGATGTACCCCGATGTGCACAATATAAGGAATATGGGAGTAGGGAGATATGGGACTTTTTCAAGTAATACGAGAAATATTGTGTGGCAAAGTATGGAGACAATAGGAGAGTTTGGGTTAGGGTTTAGGAGGATTCTTGACAGGGTATTTGTTAAACATGTATGGGATAATGATGAGAGTAGGAGGTGTGTCATATAAGTGTTAAGACTAGGATTATGGAACAGGCTAAGAGGGCTAAAAGCATTTTGAGGAGGCCAGAATGAATGTTGATGAGTCATTGTCTATGTATGTATGCTGGTTAGAGACATTAGTTAGGAAAAAGTTTTGGGATGAGGGAATAAATGAGTGTAAGGAGTTAGTGAGGAAGTTGTTAGCAACTGTGCCTGAGAGTGTAACTAAGTTTATAATTCTGAAACGTAAGGAGAAAATGAGAAGGACAAATGGGAGGTTGATGTGGAATGATATCTTAGTGATAGTTGAGGATTATGAATTAGACAGTTGTGTGAATGAGCGTAGAAGTGCCAGCATCAGGATTGAAGTAAATGAGTGTTTGCCTGAGTTTAGGAGCTATAGGGAGGCAGTGTTAGGAGGGCCGAGGTGAATGACAGAGCGAGTGGTTGATAGGAGTATTAGAGCAAGTAATGTAAGTATTGTCAAACATACAAGAGATAGGAGTGTGAGTGTCGGAAGGTTTGGGCCACTTAGCTGTGACATAGAGCAGAAGTGTTATAGATGTGGGAAACCAGGGCATAAGAAGAATGAATGGCAGTGGGAGTTAGGAGCTTGTTTCGAGTGTGGGAAGACGGGTCATCTAGTTAGTGAGTGTCAGAGAGACAGGGGAAATTAAATGTTGTAGATGTAGGCAGACAGGACATGTAGCTAGTGGATGTCTGGGTACCCATGTGAACGTGGTTTGCGGCACCTATGTAAAGAATGGACATTACGCTAGGATGTGTAAGGAACAGCATGCGAAGTGTGCTGAAAGTGGAATGGAAGGTTATGTAGCGAGTTTGTGTAGGTGGAAGAGGATGAATCAGGCTGGACTTTCAGGAAACTAGATGTTAAGGGGATTCAGTTGGATGGGTCCTCTAGTGTGAGGGCAGTAAGGGTGATGCATGTACAGGAAGGGCTGTTGCATGATAAAGGGGTTCTTAGAAAGGGGGTTAGTAAGATAGCAAGGATTCAGGATAGCAGTGTGTTTGTGGCGAACTTTGTGGGTATGATTGATGTTTCTAGAAGTGAGAATGATTTGTTGAGTGAGGAAAAAATTGAGGAAATGCAAGATGGGTTTTTGGAGATAAGTAAGTTTCAAGAATGCATTTTGGGAGGAGTGCATGTGGAAGATTGGCTGGGTGAGTTGGAGGTATAAAAGAGGGTTTCAAAACGGTTTGTAGTGTGCAAAAATGTAGTGTCGTTTTTGCACCAAGGAGGAATGTATGACAGGGGAGCGTATGTGCTGGTTTTTTCTGTTGAGTCAGCTTTGAGTATGTGCCTGTTGGTCCACGATCAGTTTGGGCACATGGGGAAGAATAAATTATGGGAATGCATGAGAGAGAGATTGTATGCGCCTGGGCTAAGTAAAATTTGCGTGTGAAGAATGTCAGATGGGAAAGTATCAGTGCGCATGCGAGTCTGCCTGTGTTGAGACTTCAGATGAAAGAGCCGTTTCAAATGCTTGTGATTGACTGTGTTTCTTTACCAAGGACTGCAAGAGGACACATGGGAATGACTGTAATGGTGGATCACATGAGCAAATTTGCGTATGTGGTTCATGTCAAAGATAAGAGGAGTGGGACTGTTGCATGAATGGTGAGCCAAGTGATGTTACCGATGTGTGTGTGTGTGTAAGCTTGTGAGAATGTTGAGTGATAATGGGCATGAGTTTGTGGGATGGGAATTTGAGGAAATGTTGAGGGAATTGGGTATTGTACATGTTCATTCTACTCCTTATATGCCCAGTGCAAATGTTTGGCTGAAAGGATTGTTAGGACGTTGACTGAGATTTTGCGAATGATGAGTAAGTGTCATAATGATTGGGATATGCATGTGGTGCATGCGGTATGGGTACACAATGCCACATTGCTAAAGAGCATAGGATTTCACCCTGTAAGTATGTGTTGAAAATTAAGAGAATCATTAGGCCAAGGTTGGGTTTATCAGAGAGTGATCGGGATTTGTGGAGGAGAGCAAGTGGGAGGTTTGAAAATTTTAGGATTGGTGATAAAGTGTTGAAAGAGGTGGTTGAGAAGGGAAGAATGAATGTGAATAAGGTAAGGGGAAAATTTTGAGGTGTCTTTTGAAATTTTGGAATTGGGACCAAGTGGGTTAAGTTATGTTTTGGGGAAGTTGCCAATGGATGGGGGTATGGATGAGGTAAGGGCACACCATACCCAGATCCGCAGGTGGAGGGATGTGCCACAGTATGTCCGTGAAAATGCGACGAGTGAGCGGTTGAAAGTGAATAAGTATGAGTGAGCATCAGTGAGGAAATGGATTTGCGGGATCGACAATTAGTTTTGGTTGAATATGGAAGAAAGCAGAAGAAGATAAAGAAAGGGAATGACGGGGAAGATCAAGGACTGCATAATAGAGGGGGTTAATGTTAGGGTAGAGATGGTTGATAAAGCGTGCAATACAGATAAGCCTGAGGGGGGAATGGATGAGACTTACAGAATGTGTGTGGGTTTGAGTTGACTGAGTTTAGTGAGATTTCGACAGGAGGGGAACCAAGTAATAGGGAGGTAGTTGACAGTATGAATGAGTCCTTTCAGGAATTTGACAGAAATATGAATGGGGTGAGTGATTTGGTAGCAGAGATATGGGAGATATTGGGACCAGAATTAGAATGGGTAGATGAGATACTTAATGAGATTTGAGAGGACAGTAGCGAGGGAGATTATGGGAATCTGGATGAAAGTGGTCTAGAGGAAGTGAATGGTGGTGCGACTGAGGGAATGTATGAGGGTCCTCGAGCAAGATCCAGGGGGCCAGTGATATAGTGTAGATGTTGTGAGTATGTGAGGAGAAGTTGTCAAATGTAACAGGGGAGGAAATATGGAGGAGTGATGTAGTGGTTGCATTTGACAATTTTCTCAAGGGTCTCTTGTAATAGAGAGAGAGAGAGAGAGAGAGAGAGAGAGAGAGAGAGAGAGAGAGAAGGTGAGAGTGGCTGGTTGTTTTGGTTGTTGTTTTGTTAGGTTGTTTGTGTTTGTTGGAGGCAATAGGAAGGGTTTTGATGTTTTGTGTATTTGCTATTTTGTGTTTTATGATTATTTGTTGTTGTTAAGATAATATGGGGAAGGTTTGCGTCTTTGGTTTTCCATTTTGTGAGAGAGAGAGAGAGAGAGAGAGAGAGAGAGAGAGACTTACCTTACAGACCTTACATCTTGTTCGGTTGCCCAGGTCCCTCAGTGTGATGGCACCCTCTAAATGTCTACCAGAGAGTTGCTAGTACATCTTCCGGTATATTTTGCATCTTCCAATCTTGGATGGTCTGGGATGCAGTTTAGATATTTGTCGAGCTTATTCTTAAACACATCTACGCTCACTCCTGATATATTCCTCAGATGAGCTGGCAACGCATTGAATAGACGCTGCATTATCGATGCTGGTGCGTAGTGGATTAATGTCCTGTGTGGCTTTCCGCCTTATTTTCCTGGTATAGTTTTGGGCACTATTAATCTACCTCTGCTTGCTCTTTCTGATATTTTTAGTTCCATGATATTTTCTGCTATTCCTTCTAATCTGTTTCCATGCCTGAATTATCATGTAGCGTTCTCTTCTCCTTTCTACTAGCTATATAATTTTAAGAACTTGTAGTCTTTCCCAGTAGTCTAGGTCCTTAACTTCTTCTATTCTAGCTGTAAAGGACCTTTGTACACTCTCTATTTGTGCAATATCCTTTTGATAGTGTGGGTACCATATCATATTGCAATATTCAAGTGGACTACGAACATATGTTTTATAAAGCATAATCATGTGTTCAGCTTTTCTTGTTTGTTTGAAGTGCCGTAACAACATTCCCATTTTTGCTTTACATTTTGCCAACAGAGTTGCTATTTGATCATTGCATAAACATGTTCCTATTCATCATCACACCAAGGTCTTTAACTGCTTCCTTATTTGTGATGGTCTCATTATTAGGTCCCTTATATGCATATAGCTTTCTTTCTCTGTCTCCATAATTTATTGATTCAAATTTATCAGAGTTAAATATCATCCTATTTACCTCTGCCCAATCATATACTTTGTTAAGGTCTCTTTGTAGAGCGTTCTATCTTCATCACAAGTAATTTCTCTACTTATTCTTGTGTCATCTGCGAAACTACTCACTACCGAATCCTTCACATTATTGTCTATGTCTTCAATCATAATAACAAACAGTATTGCAGCTAACACCGTACCTTGCGGCACACCGGATATTACCTTGACTTCATCCGATTTCTCGTCGTTTGCAATAACTATCTGTTTTCTGTTGTGTAAAAATTCTTTTAACCACTCTTCCTACTTTATCCAGGCGATATTGTGTTTTTCTAATTTTCTTCGCTAATATATTATGGTCTACTTTATCAAAAGCTTTTGCAAAGTCTAAATAAACCACATCTGTTTCATTTCCGCTTTTCATATTTTTGAATATGTTCTCACGGTGGACTAACAGTTGGGTTTGTGTACTTTTTCCGGTACGAAACCATGTTGTCCTATATTAAACAAATTATTTTTTATTAAATGTTTCATAATATTTTTCTTCATTACCCTTTCATACACTTTCATAATATGTGATGTTAGACTCACAGGCCTATAATTACTTGCCTCTAGTCTTGATCCACTTTTGAAAGTAGGGGTAATATATGCTAATTTGTGCTCATCATAAATCTTGCCTGTATCTACACTTTGTCTTAATAATATTGCAAGTGGCTTTGCGATAGAATGAACTACTTTCTTTAACAAAATAGCAGGAATTCCATCAGGCCCTGCAGCAGCTCCATTTTTAATTTCATTAATAGCCTGCACAATATCAGCTTCATTAATATCTATGTCAGCTAAATATTCACTATTTTCATCCCTTACTTCTATATCATTATCTTCATTATCTATTCTAGGGGTGAATTCTCTCTTATATCGTTCTGCCAGTATGTTGCAAATTTCCTTTTTTTCATTCGTTAATCTCCCTTCAATTCTCAGAGGGCCTATTTCTATTCTTCTTTTATTCATCTTCTTCGCATATGAGTATAATAGCTTGGGGTTTTGCTTGATATTTAATAGGGTTTTTTCTTCCAAGTCCCGTTTTTCATTTTCTTTTGATTGTATAATCTTTTGTTCTGCATTTTCTATCTTACTTTTTAGTTCTATAACTTTCCATGCATTTTTTTCTTTTGCAAGACCTTTTTTCCACTTTCTGATTTTCTGGAACAAGATCCTTCTGTCTCTTGGTATGCATGAATGATGTTTACTTTTCTTCTTCGGTATATATTTTTCCACTATTTTCTCCAATATTTTATATAATATCTCCGTATTTACCCTTATGTCATCACTTACGAAAATGTTATCCCAATCTTTGTTTAATTCTTCATTAATTTCTGACCATTTTTATATTTTTACTGTAGAAGTTGTATTTTCCATATCCTTCCCACTTTTTCATTTCTTGCTTATCTCTATTTTCACTTGCTTGGAATGAACTGTTAATTCTATGACATTATGGTCTGAAATATTCGCATTATAAACTATTATTTCTTTAACATAATTCATCTCGTTCACAAATACTAGGTCTAAAGTATTTTCCTTTCTTGTTGGCAGGTGATTTATTTGTTGAATGTTGTATTCTAGTAGCATATCTAATAGCTTTTCAAATTGCCTCTTATCTTCTGCACTACTATTACTCTCTTTTTTATATGTATAAGTACAACCACAATCTCCTATTCGTTCTTTCCATTCTACGAAAGGAAAGTTGAAGTCACCAGATAGGAGAATAGTCCATTCCTTGTGATTTCTACATATATCATCCAATTTTTCAATTATTAAGTCAAACTCTTTAGTATTAGGAGGTCTATATATTACTATGTTCATCAATTTTTCAGATTCAAATTCTACCGCTATTAGTTCACATTCTGAGTTACTATATTTCTCATATATTTTTCCTTGTTTTTTGTCTTTCCCATATATTGGCGGTTCCCCTTCCCCCTTGATTCCTATTTTTTCTATCTATCTATAAGTTTGGAACCCATTTATTTGATCATCATTCCCATCTCTTGGGAATACCAGGTTTCACTTATATTCATTATATCTATTTTCTTTTCATTTTGGGTTAGTTCTTCTAAGTACTCTATTTTTCTTTTTGAGTTACTCGTAACTAAACCCTGCGCATTCATCACTATGATGGTTTGCGTGTTTTCCCCTTCATTTAATACTGGTAGTAATAAGGATTTTCCCATGTCTCTTTCCTGTTCTGGTATGTTGTTCTTTTTTTCATTTCCAGAAATTCTGACATTAAAAAATCCAACTTTTCCTAATAATTTATTTGAATCGTTCCACTTCATCATAATTATTCATTTTGTGTCTGAATCTGCTTTTAATCTCCGTTTCTGCAATATCCTCTTGCATAATAAATACAGTTATTATCTCTTGAGTAGAATTTCGGAGCTGATGCTTTGAAAATTTTTTGCTGACACCCTCTGCATATCTCATTGGTGGTTTGCTTTTCTCTTTTACCTGATATTCTTGATTTCTCTCTTTATTTGTTTCTTTCTTATTTTGGATTTTATTACTTGGTTGGTTATTTATTTGATTATGATTCATGGCTACAGGGTGCATATATTTGCATTTTTTGTCGAACTTACATCCTTTTCCTTCTTTTAGGTTTTTACATATTTGGATGCAGATCTCTGCAATCATCCCCATATCCATCTAGTATGCACATTTACCATATATTTCATAGTTTTGACATATCTTAGGATGTTTGTAGTAACATCTTTCTCCAAATCTGCAATTCCCTCTTTTCAAAAGGTTGCAGATTTTGTCTTTCTTGTCTATTTTTTCCTCTTTCCCGTCATTGTATAGATCTGGGTAGAGCCTCTTCGGGATTTGCTTTTCTGTTGTCATATCGTAATTTATTTCTTCGTAGGTATGCTGCTTTATTGCCTCATATGTAGTATCAATGAGTATCTCTGCATCCATACTTTTATCTTGTTCTTTGTTTTCCTTATTTTTTTCTGTCATTTCATTTTTGTTTACTTCTCTTCCGTTTTCCTCTTCTTCTTTTTCTTCTTCTTCTTCCTCTTCCTCTTCTTCTTCATCCTCAACTATTTGTACATTCAATCTTGATTTAATAACATTGTCTATCCATGATAGACATGTTGAACAAAAAATTCTTGTATCTTTTCTCAAATCTTGTATTACCTCAGCACACTGTGGATGGGTCGGAATGTTGCATGCAGCACATTTTCTGATTAGGTTTTGTGGATTGACTATGCTATACCAAACCTTACACAGTTTGCATGCTTTTGGCATTCTTTTTCCTAATGCATCAATTAGGATATTCACAAGATTCCCTTATTTTCATTTTCTTGGGTCGGAATATGTTGGTTTATGTATATTTTCTTTATGAGTCTCCTTGACCACTTGGATTTTATTTGGAACTTCTTCAATTATTTTCAAGAGTTTTCATTAGATTTGTTCCAGTTTGAAGGATTATATCCTTCTAATATATCTATGAATGCTTTTGTATCTTTTTGTTAGGACTGTTGCTGATTTCATAGATGAGAAATGCCAGTTCCCTTCCTGCTACCTCATCGTATTGCGAATCTGCTAGACACGCCAAATTACGCCACCTCTTCCCGCAGTTGGAACTTACTGCCATCTTGTTCTGATTTATAGTTATTACACTGATAAACTAACTTAGAAGACGCTTTATACCTACTATTTCACACTAATCTTATCACCGATAGTTCACGAACACTTCTAGATATTTCTCAAATTCTAGTCGTATGTTAAACTTGTGATATCTGTTGATTAATCTGACTTCACGCGGGTACGACTCACCAAGCAAGAGAGTGAGTGGTGAATGGGTAGTTAATGAGTGGACTGCTTGTTTGGCAGGCATTTTGGGTTCATCTGCTGGCTCAGTAGCTGAGCCTTGAGTGAGGGAGTCTGGGTCAGTCAGCTATTGGAGTGAGTGACGAGCAGTCAGTTGAGTCAGTATTTGAAGGCAGTTATTTGTGGTCAGTTATTATTGTATGTTTTTGATTGTTTTGATATTGAGTAACTGATTTTGTTGTGCTTGTGTCCATCTCATGGTTGTTGAGCTGGTGAGTGTCTGTTGTGTTTGATGTTTTTTGAGTTGTTGAGAAATCTTGATGTTGATTTGGTGTTTGTTTGTGTAGTGATTTGTTGTGTTGTATTTGAGTTGCTAAGTGGTTTTGCAGCTTGTTTTTTTTGTATTGGTATTTGGCAGCTTGTGGGTCTGGTGCTGGGTGCTAGTGGATGAGTTTGTGTCTCAGTGGCTGTATCCAGTAGACAACGTAGCGTCTCGCCCTGATTGTGTCAAGTGTTGGTGGGCACATGATTTTTGAGAGTTTTTGTGTTTTATCTCATTGAACCAATAGTCCTGTTAGTAATTAGTAACATAAAGAGGAAAGTGTGGCAGGGGGAAATTTTGGTTGCTGGACAGACTAATATAAATGTGGGGAAATATTGTTTGCTTTGCTTTGCTTTGCTTCTGATCCTGCCACAATAAGAATGACACAAGAGTTCGAGATTGTGTAATGATTACAGCAACAATGACACTACCCCATTGATGTATATGAGAGAAGTAATTTACTTCACTTATTTCACAGTGGGGGTTTGGGGTGAGAGCATATAGAAATCAAGGAAACATCATTACGCGGATCAATTCTAAAATGGACTTTAAGGAATTCTGGGAATTGGGACACTGGGAATTTGATAGCGAGGAAAATTTGAGGGAAAGGTAAAGAGGTGAATACTGGCAACCACTGCAGTTTTCTTGGCTGCAGGGCTTAACATAGGATGTGGGCAAACTGGATTCTTCCACTTGGAGACAAGTAATAGGACAGCAGGTAGGAGGAGTTTGGCAGGAGCTCAACTCATGATGGTAGCAGTGTGCTACTAGCCAAGGGGTAACCTAAAAGGGCGTAAATGACCCCTTTCACGTCCTGGGACAGAGCGAGGTTCTCAAGAGTGAGGCTAGGGCAGGAAGAGGTCTGGAGCATAGTGAGTGGGGTGGGTCAGGGCAGAGGACTGGCACTCAAATGGCGCTGTGGAAGTGTGAACTTCTTGAATGACATAAAACTATAGGCGAAGGTTGACACAAACATTGGCTGTGTCCAATACTTGGTTGGGTGTGGTTTCGAGCCTAAGTCAAGGTTGGCGTGTATCTGGAACTGGATACCAAGGCCTCTAGACTTGAACCAAGGATCAGCCATGGCGGGTATTCTTACTTGTCTTGACCTATACAGTATGGCTCTGCGAGGGTATGAACTCCGCAGGGCGTATTTATACCCTAAGGAGGGTATTTGAGTTTGGGGTTTCACAGCTCTCTCCACCCCCCATTCCACATAGCGTCTTAGCTGACAGCTTCCTGCGGTGATTCCGAATTCCCAGGGGAGTGATAGTGCCACAGCCCTTTGTTCGTCTATCTTGGAGACTTAGATCCTGAAAACAACTATTGGGCCAGTATCAAGATTTTAGAAAGGGGGAGGGAGGTGTTTGCAGAGAGAGAGAGAGGAGGTAGCTATTGTCAAAAGCTGTCATGACCGCACCTGAGGGCTTGCCAAATTTGTCAAAGGTTGATTGAGGAACTGACCTGGGAGCGGGGTCTGGAAAAGTTAAGCAGGGTCAGGGAAGGTGTTAATTCTTACGCTACAATAGCTAGGTTTAGGGGGACGTGATTGTAAAGCAATTTGCAGGTGTGGGTTGTCCCTTGCTCTGAAGGGGTCAGTTCCTTTGAAGAAGGTGTTTGGCAGGCCATTTATCATAGAGGGTCAAAAAGGGGAAACTCTCTCCGATTTTACGTTAATGACTTGAAAGTCCAATTACTCCTGAGAGTATCTATGAGATACGACTCTGGGAAGGACCTCACACAGATGGGGAAATACGTCTGAAGAAAAGATTCTAAACCTCACAATTATGTGGTAGTGGTGGGGGAGGGGGACTGAACTTTTACATTGCTTTCCTTAATATTATAGTGACCGAGTAGTATATGCCATTATTAAGCACTCCTAATCAGGATTTTATATATGTATACACACACACACACACACACACACACACACACACATATATATATATATATATATATGTGTATGTATGTATGTATGTATGTATGTATGTAGTATGTATGTATGTATGTATGTATGTATGTATGTATGCATGTATGTATGTATATCTGTATGACTAGGCCTTGACATTTTTTTGTACTATGATTTTTGCAAATTACTTGTTCAAATTAGCTCTCACAAACATTCACTCATAATTAGCTGATATCATGAAGGCTAACAAATCTTTTAAAAACGAAGGATTACCTAGAGCAGGGGTGTGCAACGTTTTCAAATGGAGGGGCAATTAGTCTTGTATTTCTTACTTATGAAAAACATTCTGTAGTTACAAAAGGCTTCACAGGACATGAGAATGTAATACGGTATACAAAATAAAGATAAAAAATCCTCTTATGAACTATGACATAGTTCGACGAAACGAGAGTTTTAAGCAATTAAGGTTTAGAAAATTTTCAGCTTGGCAGTTGGCCCGAAGGGGCACACTGTTTGATATTTATTTTTGAAGGGTCTGGCCGCGCGGAAAAGTCTTGAGGGACGCAGGTTGCGTCCCTCAAGACTTTTCACACCACCGAGTTGCATTGGTATGCTTGTTTTTGCAGTCAGTAGCCTCGCCATAAGATTTGTGTTGTGGGAAATCTTTTTACTTTCGGCCAATTGGTGCGCATTGCGTATGCAGATTGTCATTTCAAGCAAAAGATTAACGGAGACAACAACGCAAATTAACCTCAGTAGCGGATGATGAGGAAATAAGGAGAAGGGAAAAAGAGCAATTATTCATTCAGGAAAAGACGGAGGAAGGCTGGGCGATGCAGTGGTTATATTACAATGCAAATGAGTCCACCGACGAAACACGAACGCTTAGAATGGATCGTATTTATGCAAATGATACTTTGTTAAACACGCTGAGGCAAAAAGGATTTCATTTCTTTTCATTTAAAGTGCCCGATTAAGGTTCACGGTTTTCAGAAGATGAGCCAGGAAAGGCCGTTTGCTGACCAACTTTCCTACTCATGTTAACAGAGGAACGCCTACTCGTATGTTTCTGCGTATGTCTGTCTATCTATTATTATTAATCATTCAAGTCGACTCAATAAATGTTTGTTTTTTCAAGTCAAACTATGAGAATGTTTAAGTATTGCTCTGTATTTTATATTAATATTTGGAAGTCCAAAATGGATTAAAACTTATGATTGTTTTTTTATGTTTATTTTGTCTGCAAGTCATTCATAAGTTCAGAACAAAAATAAAAGGAAATAGCATTTCTATGTCTTTACCCAGTACGCTAATACTGACACTTAAAGAAGTTGAAGGGAATGAAAGTCATTCCGTACGAAAAGGAAAGGGGAACAAATCGTTAAACTGGAAATCTTCAAGGAAAAGAAAATCTAAAAAATGTTCAGGCGTACTATGCACTCTCTCTCTCTGGTGTCTCTTTCTCACTTTATTTTCTCTCTATCTCTTCTTATAATGACTCTTTTTTTACTTCCTTATGTGATTTCATTAACAGAATCTATTTTGAATATGTAAGGAGCTGACAACCTATATTAGGTATATTTCTAATTATAAAGGTCAGAAGAACAGGTGTTTCTCTTTTAACTTTGCTTATAATTTATCGTAAATCCAACTGTGAACTACAATTACTTACAACTGAAGCCCAATTACGTAATATTAATAACTTAATGTAAGCAATAAGTAAACAGCAGGTAACTCATTTCCCTCATGAAAGGTCTCGGAAAGGATTGTTTGAGGGTGCCCTCTAACGTATCCTGCATTGAAGGATTAAATAATTATAAAGTTTAAATTTATTTATAATAGATTTTGCTCTCTCTCTCTCTCTCTCTCTCTCTCTCTCTCTCTCTCTCTCTCTCTCTACCAATATTTATATCTTTAGCTGAGCTTGAATTATTGTTTGATTGATTTTTATTGCAGGGCCACAAATTACCCAGTTTTTAGCTCAAATTCTTAATACCTTATGGCAAAATATATAAATGAGTTTCCCATGTGGTTTATTCACTTACTTTCTTCATTACCTTAATTAAGATGTATTTCTATAAAATTAACATTTGCTTTAAAAAGCATAAACTTGCTTTTTAACGCGATCATGATGACTGTTGCGTTAACTAACAGATCTTTCAAAGAGAAAACATCCAATTCTGATTTTACTAAAATAGTAAAAAATCTCAACTCCCTCATTAAAACGAACATTTTAGATGTAGAAGTAAGGTAAACTTATATGAACTAAGTTTTGTACGGGGTATAAAGCTGAACCCTCAGATCCATGGTGAAACTTCTGCGGATGAATTTATTTATCTTTCAAAGATATGTTTCATTTAATTTTAAACGTTAATGGCTTGCTGCTTGGACAGAAAATAGATTAAATTCATTAAGCTTTGGAATTAAATTCCTCTGCTGTGCTATGTAGCTAACAGGGCCAAGAAGAACTATGCGAATAATTTGATGAAGGTTTGACAGCATTATATCAGTTTCCGCTCCAAGTTTTTGGAATTCTCTCTCGAGAAATTTAGGCATGTTTTTAGACCATGAAGCCAATACTAACTTTTAAAAAGAATTGATAAATTCTTTACAAATTCTACTGGAAATTTTACCAGTTGTTTTTGCAGCCAAAATGACTTTTTTTTTTTTAAACAGTTAAAAGTTATACCGATGCATTTTTATCGTATAATATCATATTGTCCAACAATATGACTATATTTAGTACGTAATTATACGGAATTGTTTTCGCCTTAGATTCCACGAAATATATCATGTGCTCATGACTTTTTGTAGAAAATACTTAATTGCTTTTCGCACATCGCATTCTTATTTTTGAGAAAATAATAATAACAGTTACTTTGATACTAAAAAAACGATCAAATTGAATGATAGTAATAAATGCAGAGGCATCCATGATTTGCATTCAGTCCTAAGGGCCAAAGGCTTGTAACAATACTTAAAATCAGGGCAATAGTTCGTCTCTGCGAAGGATTCGGTGCCTCTGCGTTTTCGTCATCCTGAGACAATGGGAAAATATTCTTAATACTCTTAGGCAATCGAAGTTCGCATTAACCTCTCCAAAATGAATGGCATGTATTCGATACTGATCGCATCCGATATCGGAGAATCTCTTCAGGATTTATTCTTTTTAAAAAATCGGACCCGTTGTCTTTACATTCCCTTTCGTACGGGTGTAGTGCCGTCAGAGCACCTCACGCGGTGAACTGTATTCATAACTTACGGTTCTTTGCAGCGTTCCCCTAGTTGCAACCCTTTCATTCCTTTCACTGTACCTCCGTTCATATTCTCTTTCTTCCAACTTAATTTCACCCTCTCCTAACAATTGTTTCATAGTGGAACTGCGAGGTTTTCCTTTAGTTACACCTTTAAAACCTTTCTAGTTACTATCAACTTCACCTTCCTTTAGCCGAAACTTTATATTCCTCTCCATTCCTCTCTCCCTTCTTTCTGGCTCATATCCCATAACACCCTCAGTCGAAAGACCTTTGCCGAAAGCATTTTGAGAATAACAAACATAGATCATAAGCGCTTGGCAGTTGCTCCTTCGAGCGAATGTTGGCACAAGACTCTCATAAGGACATTTCAATTTACTCTTCGAGACCTGGAGTCTCGACTTCACTCCAGATCTGGGTCAAGGAGTTGCAAGTCTGAAGTATCTGCGTCAAACTCGATTTAAATGAAGTGTTTGATATTTTGAAGGTGCAGTGGAGTTACAGTTTCTGTGGAAAGTCGGTTGTTAATATTTATCACCTCATGACGTCAGTCTCACAGATGACAGTTTTTCAGTCAAAATATTTAGAACATAAAGATTCATCTTTGCACTCTAAATGAACTTGCTAAATTGTAATATATACACGTGTATTTCATGATATTTTTAAAAAATTAAATGTATACCATCTTTCTTAGTATAACTCAAAATATGGACAGGAAGAAAATTGTATAAATTTGATGTGAGAATAAAGAGAAAGATACTGACATTAAAAAATAAATATAGAGGAGCATCGATAAAAACATTCTGAATGATAGCTAAAAAAATAAACAGATAATGACAAATGGAGGAGTTTAAAAATAAATCAAATGGATTATTATGAATGACAGACCCCTGCTGAATCATAAATTAAGATGATCGCCACAAATAAAGTCAGTAAACTCGATGGTGTTTCTAATTTACGATGATTACTCTGTTAGGGAGAAATACTGAATTTTACCTCGTTAATTCTGCAGTAATTGGAAAGATAGAGAGAGAGAGAGAGAGAGAGAGAGAGAGAGAGAGAGAGAGAGAGAGAGAGAGAGAGAGAGGCCAGTTTATCTCTCTTTTTGGTATAGCCTATCGGTTATTTACGAATAGGAAAGGTTAGTTTTTATATAATAATTGCTTATAATTGATTCCCAGTAACTACGTACATGTCAGTAATGAACTTATGAAAGATAATGACGTGACTGAGAGGAGATCAGGGCATCAAAGCAAACGACAATTTAATACATATATTATGAAGATATATGAATATGTTTGTAACATTATGAACGATTCCTAAATTCATCTCTAATGGATTATTCGGCAAGTAGCAGTTCTGCGAAAACTCAGCCCTTATCTTCCGGTTAGAGACTGCCTGGATTCTGCCCTCATGACAACACCGGATATCGACTCGGCGTTCAATGGAACGTTGACCTGAACATTGTTCGTGAAGCGCCCAGTTATGTCCATGTGTCGAAGTACAGAATTTCCCGTGGAATCTTTTAGCCCAGATGAAGTCGGATTTGTGCGCTAACTCGCGGGTTACGAAATCGCTGAAATGCGTCATCTCCAACAGATTTTTTTTCATTCTGGTGTTGAGAATGATAGCGCCTGGTCGATCAATAGGACACTTAGGAATCGAAATTCCAGGCTGAGGAAATAAGCGTTGAACTTTGACAACACACTAAGGATTAAATATTGTAAACCGTTTATAATTTCCCCAGGGAGTCGATTATACCATGATTAAATGTGGCAATAGAAATATATTGTTATCCAGCAGTCGACTATGCCATAATTACATCTGGCCATTAATTAGTATAATAAAAGACCAACCAACTTAGCGTCAATATACACCGCAGCAACAGACGACGGTAAGGGGAAGGGCAAAATTCCATTTGTACCCAGCGCTCATTTAGGTAGGCCGAGGAAAAAGAAGATTGAGGCGATACAGTGGTCAAATTACAATGTAAATGAGTCCCCCACCCAACACAAACGTATCAAACGAATCGTATTAATGGAAATGAAACTTTGTTGATAGGGCTGACGTGAGAAGAATCTCACTGCTTTTCATTTAAAGTGCCTTATTATCATACGCTGTTTCCGCAAGTCGAATTAGAGGAGGACATTTGATAGCTTAATTATCTGTTTATCTTGCTCATGCTGGTCATTCATTCACACCTGTTTAAGCTTCTGCTGACAGTCTAGGTCGCTCTGAATATAAAAGGTTGTGTTTGCGTGTCTAAAAAGGCTCTCTGATCAGTTACTCAGTTTCTTTCATTTACACTTTGGGTTAAAATATCAAAGGCCACTAGCAATGCACTATTGTTTTTTCTTCACATTTTCAAAACCTTAGTGGAATTATGAGTGGCCTCGTATACAGCTGATTCTATAAGTATTCTATTGCCTCGTATACATTTTATAAAAATGTTCGGGGTCAGTCCAATAACAGTTACGGGAAAACAGTTGGTAAAGATTGGAGTTAACCCAAATGAAATCGTTAGGAAAACAAGGCATTATCGCTTCCTTAGAGTCTCGGATATGAATAAGAAAGGGACCTTGATTTCTTTAAGATTCAAACTCTTTTCCAACTTCTCTCATTCTTTGTGAGATTTGTCTTTGAATTATTTATGATTTTTTTTTTTTTTTTTTTTTACAGAAACTTCCAGTTAGGACGACTAAAGACTGGTGTTAAATTCTTATGAATATTTCATTCTTGATCTTTTTTTATATCTTTTCATACCTTTTGTGGTACGTAATTACCCCAGATCATGCAACTATCTCGGCTTTGTTATTCTTCAAAGATTAATTCTATAACAAATTGAGTAATTTCATAAGGATTTCTGCTCAAAAAATATTTCACAATTGGTTCCTTATTTTCTCTTCTGAAAGCATTAATGTACATTTGCATTAATCTAGATTTTTTTATACTAGACCAGTCGGATACGCAATGTATGTGGACTTCAACAAAAATCTGAGAGTACCTTTTCCTTTTCTTCGCATTTACAAATTGTGTAAGTGTTTACATAATAAAAATATGGAATGTTAGTCCATATATATAAAAGTCTAAAACTAAAGAGGTCAACCAGATTGCTTGCAGGAATGTGATCAGACTAGAGACGCTAAAGATGACGTATACAATAAGTATGTAGGCTAAGATAACATGCCGTCACCTGTAGTCATTCAATTGTTTATAAACATTAGTCCAAGCTCCCTGCTTGAGACAACTACCCCGACCTATAATTCAAACGGCCTACGTGATCTGTAGCGTGTCTCATTTTGATTGTGTGTTCGTATGAAACTATGTCATTTGTATGTATGTTCATATGTTCGAACTACTGTCTGTTCCTTCATAACTTGTAACAGAGATGGTAGACGAGCAGAACAGAGTTAGCTATCGTCATTAGAAGACCTGTACCTCTTTACCTAAGCTTTATCATGTAGAGGAATAGGATTAGCCATCATCATTGGCAGAAGCGATCAAGCTATCGTTATTAGAAGACTTGTACAATCATATCTGATCTTCAGCATGTAAAACTTCAGAAGAATACATATATTTTTATATTTCGTGTTTTCTACAAGAACCTCCTCACCATGAGTTTAACACATCGTCGTAATAACTAACAAGATAATACCGACTTCGTAAGTGATCTACAAACCCCCAGACACTCCATTGAAGATGGAAGTGCAATACCAACCGACTTAGCGTAAGATTATCGCTAGTCTAACATTACCTCATAGGGCGCCTTATCATACAAGGCACAAGCCCTAATAATTGTATCGAAACTTATTTTAGGTAATTTTATCGAATTGATTTTATTCGCAATGAACTTGTATCTTTGTAACTATTTTCCCGAGTTATTTGGATAAAAAAATGTTATACATAAAAAAATCAGAAAAATGCAGAATGAAGGTGAATACAACAGTAAAGAACAACAAAATTTTAATAATTAAAGTAATAATTCATTTTTTCAATTTTAATCATCCATGGTGCACTACAGTAATATATCTTTTTGATCAATGACGCGGAAGCAAAGTTAACAGGAAATCGATGGTTCAAGGGAGCAACAAAATTCGTATTTGCTACGTAAATTATACAGATGAATAATGGATTTGACTCCTGCCTGTACTTAGGAAGAAAAGCAATTTGGCGCATGGGTGGATAGAAAACGCACACGTATACATGTATAGGTACGTATGTGCATATATATATATATATATATATATATTATATATATATATATATATATATATATATATAATATATATATATATATATATATATATATATATATATATAGGGAAATGATGGAAAATTGTCATAGGTAATACTTCCCGTGGGTAAATTGCCATTAAGAGAAAAGTGCCGTTGTGGTATAATTGCCAAGGAGAAAACTGCCTGGCGGAAAGTTGTTATTTAATAAACACAATTTATAAAGAAAAAAATGACTGAAAGGAAAAACCATTACTATGAAAACTTTATATGAATTTATTTAAAATTTTGCTATTGGCTGCTCATTTACAATTACAAAATAATTATTTGAATTAAAAATTACTATGTACTATCAAAACTTCATGTGAATTTTTTTAAAAGTATCTATTCACCACTTGTATGCAATTTATAAAATAATTATTTGAATTAAAAATCGTTACAATCAAAACTCTACTTCAATTTATTGAAGAACTTTATTTGGAAATGTTGAGACACTAAAAAATATGCATATCATATGCGATGGTCCTTAAATACAGCATTTTGTTATTACTGTCATAATTTGAAATGAGCTTAGGATGTGTATCGCCTCTTTCCAGCTGGATTCTCTTTGCGATATCCAAACCTTCACTTTTCTGAGTATTGATTACTTTCCATATATTAGGGCGACTATAACTGATGGCTGTTTTCAAGGAATTGGGAAAAGCCTCAGCCCTATCATCAGAGAGTTCTTCAAAACCAGATATGACATCTTGTGGTGGCAAAAACGCGACTGCTGAGAAACGTCGCATTTTCAAATTAAACTGTTTACCATTATGATATTGGTGTCTTGCTCCTATGTCAATAATTTTCCGGTACGGTGGTTAACCAAAATGGCAATTTACCCACGGTCAATATTCCCAAGGACAATTTTCTCACTGGCAATTTTCCTGTCATTTGTACCTCGACAATGCTTTAGTAAAGGCAACAGCGGTCGGTACGGATTTCTGCCTATCTTTTTCCTGTGGTATTCGCATAAATGATGAAGTCACTCTATCTACTGTGATTTTTAAGGATTATATATGTATACAAGCAGCTGTCAATACAAATGTCAGATGGTAGAATCTTCACTGATAAAACTACAAGGTGTTAGGATCATTCCTGCCAATGGAGCCTGGGACTCTGACCAGATAGACAATATCGTCCTTAAGCCAACGATGAAGTGGATTAAGAAAATTAACATAACCAACAGCGGCTTAGCGGTGACCTCACGCATTACGTAATAGCATATCTCCCACTATATATTTCGCTAATGAAACTCCTTCTGTCATTCACTGCTTATTAAGGGTGGAAGTGAGTCCACCGAAATATAGGCCCTAGCTTTAAGCCAGAGTGTTTAACGGCCTATTATACTTTATATAGATATATATTATATATATATATATATATATATATATATATATATACTATAATGTATATACACTCTTATATTCATTTATGTATCAAACATCACAGGAAAAAAAAATGAAGCACGGCTGTAGATCCTGACTGATATCTGCTTGATCACTATAAAGCTGACTCTGGTTAGAATCTGCAACCATGTTTCATTCCTTCCCTGTGATGTTTGACATATAAACTCATGTGTAAGAGTGATTATATATATATATATATATATATATATATATATATATATATATATATATATATATATATATATATATATATATATATATAATATATATATATATGTTCAGGATTTTAAGCCAGAACCAAGGAAAGTTAAGACCTCTTTATAACAACTCAATCATCCTTGCCCATATGCAAGTTGCCCCTAGGAACTGAAAGCCTTCATTTTCTCATAATAACTCTCTTTACTCCCATTCACTTTTCTGAATTTCCCCCCCAACAGGGAAACCTCAGATTAGGACAGCGCTTACCAGGAGAGATTTTAAAGGAGCAGGGACACAGCAGCTCGCTCTCAGAAACGCTCAGAAACTCTGAGAAACTCTCAGAACATCTCCAGACCGCTCAGATGCAGGACTTCCTCAGACTTTCTCAAGCCCTGCAGACTCCACTTCACCCCTTCTGCTCCCCCCTGCCTCCTCTGGGGGATCCCAAGTATTTTTATACCTCCATAGTGCACAGGAATATCAGCAGATAAGAAGACTACCAAGCCCAGGATTTCCTGGTACTACGAGACATAAATTTCAGTTCAACAAACATCCCCTGATTAATTCAAGCAACATAATATCCCTTCTGTGTAAACTCCCAGTTATTTCATGCCCCTTGAGTGGTTTGTAAATTTTTAGACTGAGAGAAAGTAGTGTGTAACATTCCTCATGTGTTCCTCGCCTTAGTGCTGATGCTAGAATGCAATCTCTTTGCAGACAAACACCGTGCCTGATTGTGGGACAAATTGGGAACCCTTTGGAATAAGTCTTGCATTAAAATAACCCGTTTGCGTAAAATTCTGATCTCCGTGTATGGTTCTTTTCCAAGCACGTGTTTCCGGTGAATCAACAATCAACCACTTTATTAGTTCCTGGACCTATGTAAATTAATGTAAATATAGTTCATTTAAAACTAAAGTCCAGCGTTTATGAAAATTCCTCCTTTTTCAGCAATATCGGCCTTCTGACGTAGTTTTTTTTTTTTTGTGATCTCTTGTTCCTTCAAGGCCATTTTTAAGAGTGTTAGGGCACATTTTCCAGGTGGGAACGAGCAGATCAGAACAATATTTATTTCACGTGTTTAAATGGATAAAGATGTCAGTATACACAGTGCAGAGGGTCACTAGATTATCAATTCGAATTACCTAACCTTTCGGTAAAGAAAAAACACAGCCCACCGATTGGTTTAATGATTATCATAATTTATTAATTTTTAAAACTAACATATGATTTTCTTACTTTATTCAAATCAGCATTTCATATGTGATAAACAAGGGCATAAATTACAATTGATTAAATAAAGCCACATATTATATTTCAAAATATACAAAAAATTTAGTCTTTAGACTACCGCAATAACATGAATGTCCATATTAGTATCTTTTTGTCCTATGGTGAATTTGTAAGGCGCCGTGGAAGTAAGGGGGGGAGTTTGGTTATTAACAAATCAAACGTATTTTCTTTTCTTGCGGCTTGAGCTAGAGATCGGTTAATTTTACGCCAACAATGAAACGCACGTCCCACACAGACTAGGTTAAAAAGAAATACAAGACGGGTTCCAAGATTAAATTGCACAGATGTACTGCAGTTGCGCCGCCCCACGAGACGAGGCTCCTTCTTGAGCGGCGTTCGGCAGCTGATTCTTTCCCTGGGTTCTTACACGCAGTTTTTAGAATGCTGAAGGTTGAAATATTTTTATAACGTCTACAGTCATAATATCCAAGATTTTTATAATGTTTATAGTCGCAGTATTCTTAATTTTGATAATATTGACATTCATGATATTTTGTATTTCAATTTCGAAGGAATTCTTTCTAAATTTGCGGTGATCAATGCGTTTCACGCATACATATGGAAAGTATATTCCTACTCGGCATGTGTTGATGCATAAACGCAAACAAAGTGTAAATACTTTCAAAAATATTGTTGAGAGTCCAAATGCAATATTCTTATGATTACCTTGCTCGTGTACAGTATTTATTGTATTCATTGTTAAGAATATGAGGTTAATGATATGATTTTAACATTTGCCAGTGGAAGGAAGTCAGCATAGAGAGAGAGAGAGAGAGAGAGAGAGAGAGCAGTGTAGCTGTTCCTCGACACCACATCATTTTTGGTCGTTGGAATAAAAGGAAAATATGGGCGTTATTGCCATTCGGATTTATAGGTTACCATAGGAACTGTGGTATTTGCGCGAATACTGGAAAGGGATCGAATATTTTTCATGTGAGGAAGAAAGAAGTAAAATTGAAATTCTTCTAGCGCAGTTTTGTATTTTCGTGTTTACAAGAAGGATAGAGAGGACTAAACGTTAATCATTTCTAATTTACATTCTAATACTGTTGTAAGAAATTCTGTATATACTCTCTACAATGTTTTTGTGCAGGATTAGGTATCACAATGATTGGAATCCATTTTTCAATTCTTCGCACATTCATCTCATTTGAGATTTGAAATGGCAACAAAAGAGTTTCGAGAGGCACCCTTCAGTCCTCAGGCTGGAAATCTCGGTCGATGGAAAATTCCTGCAACTTAAAGTTGTAGACGAAGCCTTACCAGTTAGGAAAAAATGACTCCATTAAAACATTCCCTGTTACACCTCACACGTTTACCAGGAATTAGAATTTTCTAATTTTTTTATTTTGTATTGTTTTTCATATTCATAATGAAATTCACAAGGAAAAACATTAAACCACTTCCTTTTAACCTTTTAATGGTCCAGATACTTTACACATAGCAGTGCTGAAAAAATAACAAATCCTGTTTAGAATGTCTGTGTTGAACGCAATAAGATGCCGTGACTTACACATAACATGCTCTGGTTTGAGGCTTTTTACAGACTATCCGATGCCTTTGATAAAAACCAAAGGCAGCTGACGCTTGTACCAGTCTGTTTGGAGAAATATTTACTCCCTTCAGCTCTGAAAGGGATTATAGCTTTCTATTGCGTTTCACGGTATGTTCATAATATAATTGATTCCTAAATCTTACAGGAGCGACGAAAATTATAGTAACAAGCACAAAGTAACGATATTTATTTGCAAGGAATTTATACTGTTGATAGGAGCTATTTCAAATTCTTTGAAATTTAAACCCTGTATTGTGTGTGATTGTATATAAAATAAAAACAAACTTCCCTTAACAGAAAGCATATCTCATAAAAAAAAACAAGCTGGAGATCTGATCACGCTTTGTTCCTGTGGACTACGCTATGTAAATAAGCACAACGTCGAGCCGAGCGTTGGCATACTAACTGTAGTGCCAAGATTATTTTTAATTTGATATTCATAAATTGGGAATTTTCAAGTTTAATTTAGCTGCAGTTTAAATAAAAAGTCTCTGTGAAAGACTTCACCTACTTCGTTTCCTCGTAAACTTTTACTTGTTTTAGTGGAAGAGATTAAAATATTAAAGTTGGTTTGGAAATTATGTGGTTAAATTTTTCACTTGCTTTTTACACTGATGAAGTTTCTGTACTAAACAATAACTGATATTAGTAGTATATTAAATTGAAAAAGGCGCAGTATTCAAGACTGGTGTTACTGTTATTCACTTAACTGTTGAAATCTTCAAAATACTGTATTTTTTACCAAGCCAATCGATGATAGTGGAGGGGTGGTTTGGCTAAGCGCTACAGGGTCAGCAATCTTATCCCAAATTTCATGCTGGGAGGTAAATAAGTAACATTCTTTGGAGATTAGTACAGTAAAGAAATAAGGATAAGATATGAAATATATTTTCACAGAGAGAGAGAGAGAGAGAGAGAGAGAGAGAGAGAGAGAGAGAGAGAGAGAGAGAGATGACCTTTGGCACTCATTGATCGATATCATTACAAATGTGATAATAATTTCTTATGTTCTCTGATTCTTTATGTGAATGTACACGCTTGGATATATCTGTTATAGACTATTCATAATTTTGTCACTGATTCTAAAATGTTTCCCCTCTTGTCAGTAATGACACCACTGCAGAGGTCAACAGTCAGTTTAGTATCCTTCACAGTTGAACTCACACGGAAAGGGCTGAAAGTTAAAGCGATGCATGAATTGCATAGCATTTCACTCCTAAATTTCTTAGAGGCTATTTAAGATTGCTTGATGCCTGGACCTCGGCCAAGTCTTAAGCAGATAATAAAATGACCAAAAGTAGTCTTTTCAAGTCATCTATGAAAACTAAAATAGGTAATCTTTTTAACAGCTAATTACAATTAAAGGGGAAAAAAGTAAACACCAAATACCAGAAATAGCTGCCAGGTAAGTGTATATTTTGATGGCCCTTATGAAGCTTAGTTTTACTCGGGCAACAATGGACCGAGATTGCTCTTTTCAGATCATGTATTTTAATCAAAATACTTAATTGTATCAATAGACACCAGTATTTTGTAGAGTACAGCAGAAAATGAATAGACAGTTTAAGAATAGTGCAGAGTGTATTGCAATCTGTCGGAAATTGAAAGTTTGATGTACAAAACCCCCCAAAAATACTCATGTTGTTTATCTAAACTGAAATAAACGAGGCATATCTCACAAAATATATTACATAGTGATCTTTTAAAAGACATCTTAATGAGCTTTTCTTGTAACAGTGTACCTACCATATAACCAGTGAAAAACTGATAACTTTCCTCAAATGTATCGTCAATGAAGAAGATTTATTTCTTCTTAAATTCTGTAATAAACTCTCTAGTGCTCTTGCAAAGGTTAAAGCATTGAGAGAGTATTTTTAAAAGCCACCCTAGAGATTTTTCTTAAATTTATATTATCATCATCATCAAATAACGAAGATTCATCACATTATGAAAGACGAAGGAATTTCCATAAAACCACGAGTGAACTTTACTATGTCTTCCATCAACCTCAGATCAGCGATTCTGTTAAGGATATTCATTTTTTCATATCTTTTTAAAAGGCTTCTGCACGTACATATGCTTAAACACATGATTCTGTAAACCATAAATTCACACACACATGAAACACCATAATTACCTATATATTCATGTAGAAAATGCACACATGCATATTGTTACTGTGTTCGAATGGAGTATGAGATTTAGGTATAAAGCCAAACAATGGGACCCATACGGTCATCCAGAATGAATGAAAATGGAAATGATATAAATAATGGGTTTATGTACTTATGTTATTGGAATATTTCAGACAGAAGAGAATACTAGAGAGATCGACATTGTTCGAAGCAAAAAAATGGCTATTTCCACTTTTTTACTAATGGATTTGCCCAAAACGATTCGCCGAACCATTACTGTATATGAAAAAATATATTTCATGGTTCTTATTTAAAGTCGTTTTTGCTTGTCCATCCGAGAATTCCCTAATGGGTCTATTCAATTTTTGCGTTTTACCAGGTACCCAGATTTACAGATTTTTATCAATATCACACATACAAATATCAGAGCCAACAACAAGCGAAAATATTATTTGTCAAAATGAAGGATTATTAGTGAACTTTAGGAAGCTTTGGTGGTGGATGGTGGAATTGTTGATTGGTAGTTACGAAAGGACACTGTCCAATCTCCTGATTAAACATATTTGCAACAGACAAAATTACTAATTATCTTCAGTAAAGAAAAGGTTCTGAAGGTCAAAAGAAACCAGGAAGCGGTCATAAGGTATCATAGCAAATATATTTAAAGAAGGTTGTAGTAGTTTGTAAGCGTTTGGGACAGAAGGTTATGAATTAAGAGTTCATTCACAAGAATTAAAAAAAAAAAAACGAACGTAATCCCATGTTGGAATTTTAGGGATTGTTGGAGTTGTTGTATAAGGAAGACATTACTAGCTTGGTTACACATCTCCTGGTGACAGGGTCCCATATGAACTCTGATATAGGGTATAAATAAAATTAAAAGCAAATTAAAAGCATATCTTATTCTCTTTGTCTATCTAAGTCCATTGCTTTCTCATGTACTTAAAGTATAACTAGACGATAATCTTATGCTATTGTTCCACCTGCAGTCCTAGATATCCTTCCATACATGTCTCACATAAAGCGCCATTTAAGTAAGGCAGTAGAGTATTGAGATAAGAACAAACAGTTTTCATAATTAATTAAAAAAGGGCATTAGCCGGCCGGCCCCCTTACTGTGTTCTGACAATATCAAATGTAGAACAGGTATCACTAAAGTACGTTCATATTGATTTTCTGCATATAGTGACAGCAAAACGAGGCTAAATCCTCCTCCAGCTTACAGCTGGCAATATATTACATAATTAGATTCAGATAATAAAATAGACTACTAATTTGGCCTTGTAATAAAGAACTATTTTGGCAAAAGACATGAATTAACCTCAGTGAAATGGAGAGGTGGAGGAAAAGTTGAAATTATACGCAGCAGCCTTTTCACCAGACGGATGATGGTAGGATGCAAGATTGAGTCTAAGGACGTTACCAATCTAACTAACTAGCTAACCAACCCACAGCTGCCCAAGAAAACTGAATGACAACCAATAAACTCTCTCTCTCAGTACCATTTTTCTTGGTGAGACGTTACCCCACACAGTCTGATTAATCAACAGATATCATGCATTTAACATTCGTCTGGAAATTTATAAATATCTAGAAGTGTTCGTGAACTGTCGGTGATAAGATTAGTGTGAAAATAGTAGTATAAAGCGTCTACTAAGTTAGTTTATCAAGTGAAATACTGTAAATCAGATCAAGATGGCAGTAAGTTCCAACTGTGGAAAAAAATGGCGAAATTTAGCGTGTTTAGCAGATTCACAATATGATGAGGTAGCAGGAAGGGAGCTGGCATATCTCATCTGTGAGATCAACAACAGCCCTAACCAAAAAGATACAAAAGTATTCATAGATATATTAGAAGGATATGATCCTTCAAACTGGAACAAATCAACAGAAAACATCTTGAAAATAATTGAAGAAGTTCCAAATAAAATCCAAGTGGTCAAGAGACTCATAAAGAAAATATACATAAATCAACATATTCCGACAAAGAAAATGAATAAGGTGAACATTGTGAATATCTTAATTGATGCAATAGGAAAAAGAATGCCAACAGCATGCAAACTGTGTAAGGTGTGGTATAGCATAGTTAATCCACAAAACCTGATCAGAAAATGTTCTGCATGCAACATTCCGACGCATCTGCAGTGTGCTGAAGTAATGCAAGATATGAGAGAAGATACCAGAATATTTTGCTCAACATGTCTATCATGGATAGACAATGTTATTATATCAACACTGAATGTACAAATAATTGAGGACGAAGAAGAAGAGGAAGAGGAAGAAGAAGAAGAGGAAAACGAAGAGAAGTGAACAAAACTGAAATGACAGAAAAAAATAAGGAAAACAAAGAACAAGATAAAAGTATGGATGCACAGATACTCATTGATACTACATATGAGGCAATCAAGAAGCATACATACGAAGAAATAAATTACGAAATGACAACACAAAAGAAAATCCCGAAGAGGCTCTACCCAGGTCTGCATAATGATGGGAAAGAGGAAAAAATAGACAAGAAAGACAAAGTCTGCAACCTTTTGAAAAGAGGGAATTGCAGATTTGGAGAAAGCTGTTACTACAAACATCCTAAGGTATGTCACAACTATGAAATATATGGTAAATGTGCATACCTAGACGGCTATGAGGATGATTGCAGAGATCTACATCCAAAAATATGCATCAACCTAAAAGAAGGAAAAGGATGTAAGTTTGACAAAAAATGTAAATATATGCACCCTGTAACCATGAATCAAAATCAAATAAATAATCAATCAACTAATAAAATCCAAAATAAGAAAGAAACAAATAACGAGAGGAACAAAGAATATCAGGTGAAAGAAAAAAGCAAGCCATCACCATGATATGCAGTGTCAGCAAAATTTTTCCAAGCATCAGCTCCAAGATACAACTCAAGAGATAAGAACTGTATTTATGATGCAAGAGGATATTGCAGATATGGAGAAAATTACAGATTCAGACACAAAATGAATAATTATGATGAAGGAAGATCAAATATTATGGAACAGTTGGATTTTTTAATGTCAGAATTTCTGGAAATGAAGAAAAGAACAACATACCAGAACAGGAAAGAGACATGGGAAAATCCTTATTATTACCCATATTAAATGAAGGAGAAAACACGCAAACCACCATAGTGATGAATGCGCAGGGTTTAGTTACGAGTAACTCAAAAAGAAAAATAGACTACAAAAAGAAAATAGATATAATGAATATAAGTGAAACCTGGTATTCCCAAGAGACTGGGAATGATAATCAAATAAAAGGGTTCCAAACTTATAAATCAGATAGAAAAAATAGGAATCAAGGGGGAACCGCAATATATGGGAAAGACAAAAAACAAGGAAAAATATATGAGAAATATAGTAACTCAGAATGTGAACTAATAGCGGTAGAATTTGAATCTGAAAAATTAATGAACATAGTAATATATAGACCCCCAAATACTAAAGAGTTTGACATAATAATAGAAAAATTGGATGATATATGTAGAAATCACAAGGACTGGACTATTCTCCTATCTGGAGACTTTAACTTTCCTTTCGTAGACTGGAAAGAACGAATAGGAGATTGTGGTTGTATTTATACATATAAAAAAGAGAGTAATAGTAGTACAGAAGATAAGAGGCAATTCGAAAAGCTATTAGATATGTTACTAGAATACAACATTCAACAAATAAATCACCTGCCAACAAGAAAGGAAAATACTTTAGACCTAGTATTTGTGAACGAGGTGAATTATGTTAAAGAAATAATAGTTTAAAATGCGAGTATTTCAGACCATAATGTTATAGAATTAACAGTCCATTCCAAAGCAAGTGAAAACAGAGATAAGCAAGAAATGAAAAAGTGGGAAGGATATGGAAAATACAACTTCTACAGTATAAATATAAAATGCTCAGAAATAAATGAAGAATTAAACAAAGATTGGGATAATATTTTCGGAAGTGATGACATAAGGTAAATACGGAGATATTATATATTAGAGAAAATAGTGGATAAAATTATATACCGAAGAAGAAAAGTAAACATCAGTCATGCATACCAAGAGACAGAAGTATCTTGTTCCGGAAAATCAGAAAGTGGAAAAAAGATCTTGCCAAAGAAAAAAAATGCATGGAAAGTTATTGAACTAAAAAGTAAGATAGAAAATGCAGAACAAAAGATTATACAATCAAAAGAAAATGGAAAATGGGACTTGGAAGAAAAAACCCTAGTAAATATCAAGCAAAACCCCAAACTATTATACTCGTACGCGAAAAAGATGAATAAAAGAAGAATAGAAATAGGCCCCCTAAGAATTGAAGGGAGATTAACGATGAAAAAAAGGAAATATGCAACATATTGGCAGAACGATATAAGAAAGAATTCACCCCTAGAATTGATAATGAAGATAATGATATAGAAGTAAGGGACGAAAAATAGTGAATATTTAGCTGACAAAGATATTAATGAAGCTGAAATTGTGCAGGCTATTAATGAAATTGAAAATGGAGCTGCTGCAGGGCCTGATGGTGTCCCTGCTATTTTGTTAAAGAAAGTAGTTCATTCTATCGCAAAGCCACTTGCAATATTATTAAGACAAAGTGAAGATACAGGCAAGATTTATGATGAGCACAAATTAGCATGTATTACCCCTACTTTCAAAAGTGGATCAAGACTAGAGGCAAGTAATTATAAGCCTGTGAGTCTAACATCACATATTATGAAAGTGTATGAAAGGGTAATGAAGAAAAATATTATGAAACATTTAATAAAATATAATTTGTTTAATATAGGACAACATGGTTTCGTACCCGGAAAAAGTACACAAACCCAACTGTTAGTCCACCGTGAGAACATATACAAAAATATGAAAAGTGGAAATAAAATAGATGTGGTTTATCTAGATTTTGCAAAAGCTTTTGACAAGGTAGACCATAATATATTAGCGAAGAAAATTAGAAAACATAATATAGTGGATAAAGTAAGAATTTTTACACAACAGAAAACAGATAGTTATTGCAAACGATTAGAAATCGGATGAAGCTAAGGTAATATCCAGTGTGCCCAAGTTATGGTGTTAGCTGCATTACTGTTTGTTATTATGATTGCAGTCATAGACAGTAATGTTAAGGGCTCGGTAGTGAGTAGTTTCGCCGATGACACAAGAATAAGTAGAGAAATTGCTTGTGATGAAGATAGGAACGCGCTACAGAGACCTTAACAAAGTTTATGATTGGGCAGAGGTAAATAGGATGGTATTTAACTCTGATAAATTTGAATCAATAAATTATGGAGACAGAGAAGGAAAGCTATATGCATATAGGGACCTAATAATGAGACAATCACAAATAAGGAAGCATTTAAAGACCTTGGTGTGATGATGAATAGGAACATGTTATGCAATATTGGCAAAATGTAAGGAAAAAATGGGAATGTTGTTACGGCACTTCAAAACAAGAAAAGCTGAACACATGATTATGCTTTATAAAACATATGTTCGTAGTCCACTTGAATATTGCAATATGATATGGTATCCACACTATCAAAAGGATATTTCACAAATAGAGTGTGTACAACGGTCCTTTACAGCTAGAATAGAAGAAGTTAAGGACCTTGACTACTGGGAAAGACTACAATCCTTAAAATTATATAGTCTAGAAAGGAGAAGAGAATGCCACATGATAATTCATGCATGGAAACAGATAGAAGGAATAGCCAAAAACATCATGGAGCTAAAAATATCAGAAAGAGCAAGCAGAGGTAGGTTAATAGTGTCCAAAACTATACCAGGAAAAATAAGGAAAGCACAGAGGACATTAAGCCACTACGCACCAGCATCGATAATGCAGCGTCTATTCAATGCGTTGCCAGCTCATCTGGGGAATATATCAGGAGTGAGCGTAGATGTGTTTAAGAATAAGCTCGACAAATATCTAAGTTGCATCCCAGACCATCCAAGATTGGAAGATGCAAAATATACTGGAAGATGTACTAGCAACTCTCTGGTAGACATTAGAGGTGCCTCACACTGAGGGACCTGGGGCAACACGAACAAGATGTAAGGTAAGGTAAGGTCTCTCTCTCTCTCTCTCTCTCTCTCTCTCTCTCTCTCTGTCTCCTCCCAACACACCCTCTACTTTCTCTCTCTCTCACTTCCTCTACATCTCACTTGCTAACTTTTCTGTTAAGATAGTTCCTTTAATTACATTGCCCAGCATTTTTGACATTTTATATTTCACCACTTCTCACCATCACCTATCAGGGCTGAACTTGGACTTAAAGGGTATCAGGAGTGTCACTGTTCATTCCAGTGACCTCAAAAACTATGGATTGGACACTAATATCTGTAATTTCTGACGTTTTATTTTTCCCCCTTCTCACCACCCCTCTCCTCTGGTTCCTATTGGGGCTGAACTTGGACTTAATGACATCAGGAGTATCACTACTCATTTCATTGACCTCAAAAACTATGGATTAGACACTATTGGTAGTTTTCAGTTATTTTCATGTCACCACCTTCCCACCCCTTCTCACCCACTCCCTATCGGGGCTGAACTTGGACTTAAAGGGAATCAGGAGTGTCACCAAAAATTCCAGAGACCTCAAAAACAATGGATTGGACACTAATATCTGTCATTTTTGACATTTTATTTTTCCCCTTTCTCAACCCCCGCCCCCGCACCAGTTCCTAATGAGGCTGAACTTGGATTTAAAAGGCATCATGAATGGCACTATTAATCTCAGCAACCTCCAAAACTATGAATTAGACACTGATGTCTGTTGTTTTAAGTTATTCTTACATGTCACTCACCCGCCCCCCACCCCTTCCTATCAGGACTTAACTTGAAGTTAAAGGGTATCAGGATTTTCACTTTTCTTCTCAGCAATCTTGAAAACTATTGATTTGACACTAATATATCTTGTTTTTGGTTATTTTTACATGTCACCACCTTCTCATCCTATTCTTATGGCTCCCATCCTATCGGAGCTGAGCCTGGACTTGAATGTCATCAGGAATGTCACTATTCATCTTAGCGACCTTGAAAACTATGGATTAGACACTAATCTATGTCTTTTTAGCTTATTTTTACATGTCACCCACTTCCCACCCCTTACCCCACTTCCTGTTGTTTTCAATTATTTTTACGTCACCACTGTCCCACCCCTTTAAACCCCTTCCCATCAGGGCTGGAGTTGGGCTTAACCCAATAACTGTTTTCTATGGGAAACATCTTTGGTGCCCAAACTGTCAGCTGAAAATGCGGTCAGGAAACATTTACACTACCAAGACTGTCGGCAAAAAGTAAAAAACACAACATGGTAGGTAGCCTCCCGGGACCGCTATCTTTTGTGGGCAGGGCGGCTACGTTTCTCTCTCAACTCATATATGTATATTAACACACATACTGCCGTTCCCTTTAACCACTGTCACGTGTTTGTAAGTCTGCTCTTTCCATACATGATGATGATAATAATAATTTATCCCTTAACTATAGGATCATCAGCGTGGTGCCGTTGGAAAATAACATCCTCTTAGAACATAAACACGTGCATTGTTTCGTGTATGGAGGTTTATTCGTCGTACATAAAACGCTATCTTTTTCTTGACGTTCTAGAATTTATAAATTTTGTTGTCCGTACATTGCATTCTTTGGGTTAAACCTAACTGGGTTTGCTGTGAATTGTACACATTATATATATATATATATATATATATATATATATATCTATATATATATATATATATACTATATGACTTAGAAATTCCATACAGTTTACTTTTATTAATATTTTTTATTTACAAAACAAACATGCATCGTGCATGATGCAGAATTCATAGCAATCTTCAGGTCTTGAAAAGTTTCCTCTTCATCTCACAAATCCAATTCCATTCTCGAGTTCCTGCCAGATGATGTCTTCAAGCAGATTGCAGAATGGCTCAGCAACCAAGTGACAAACGTCCTCTCAGAAACGCTGAAGGCCCAAGTAAGGGAGGGGGAGGGGGGGGGGGGGGGTGGGGGGGGGGGGGTGATGTGAGGTCCAGACCTTTCGCTGGGACTCAGGGGAGGGTCCTTGCTTCAAAAACAAATCTACATATCTACATGACACACTGGGCCTCAGGAAACGCAGATCCAGCCCTCCTGATTCAAGCGATCTTTTATGCATTTTTCAGAAGACACCTTATTTCCTTGTCAGAAGTGTAAGTTACAAAGCTATACAAATCATTACAAGCTTTCTAAACATATGTATTTGAAACCTCTTCCTAATTTGTATATAGAATTGTTAACCATTCTTCAGGTGTGAGAAAACACATCTGACTATACAGACGTCCCGGTTTTCTTCTAATGTCAAACTCTACTTTTCCACTCGCAAGAGTTCTTGACCTGTCACAGATTTTTTGTCAATACATCAGAATACTTTGAAACTATCTATTACTCGCCTTCTTGTTATAACTTTATCTACATAATTTGTAGAGGTATAAAAAATATTTGCTTCTGTTCAACAGTTAATCTTAAATTGCTGATTCTAATGTGTGTTCCAATTCATGTTACAAAACCTGCAGAGAAAAGCCTGGGTTCTTTTTACCTAGGAAAAATAATATTCAGTGGATTTCTAGACGAAATACTCAAATTCCTATACAAGCATTGTTAATTTGTAAATGTATAAAAAATGAACATATATAAAGTTTAAAAAATTGAATTATATCCTATACTAGCTTTATACATTAGCCCTCTTCAAGAAGCAAATACGAGAGAATTCGTGCAAAATTTATCACTTTGAATTTATTTTTCTATGCCATTCGCTTTCGTTCGCTTTTGAGCATTTTATTTCTCGCCTTCTGAGGTCCAGGGGTGAAAATGGGATTTTTTTACCAAAACACTATTACGTTGTCTATTAAAAGACTGAAGAAGCACCGCCCTTTCAGGGCCAGAAAGTTAAGATGGCCATGAAAGAAACGAGGAAATTAATAACGCAGAAGTTAACGTTTCCAAAGATGAGAGAAAAAGCTCCCTACTTTCCCACCCTTTTGTTATGCCGGAGCTGAGGAAAACATATAAATCTCTCTCATACAGAATTGGAAATATTATCTTCAGGGTTTTCATCTTTTCTATTTCACTTTTATTTTCATTTCTGTGTTTTGGCTTTGAATGATGGGCTCGCTGCCATTTTCAGCAACTGCGCTTTTGGTATAGGTCTTCCATTAACGCGTTTTTAAAATTAATTCCCTTCCTCCTGTACGATGTAATATTTCGACTAAAAAAAATATAATAGCAAGAACCACAGCCGGTTAATTTTTATTCATGTATCATACTAAGACATAACCGCGTAAAAACTACGAAATAGATTGTTATGGTTAAGAACACCATTATTCCTGACCTTCATGGGGAAACGTTAAGTGATGGAAAAGGTGCCTAATTCTGTGTTTCTGTAGTATTCATAAAATGTTAAGTGAAAACAAGATTAATTTGCACATTCATGGAGAAAGCAGGATTCTTTTTTTTTTTTTTCTTAAAGGAAGTTACTGACGAAGAGAAAATGAAAAAGTGCAGAAGGCTATATTTCAGCAGAATCATCCGATAAGGGGCGATTTTTTATTTATTTACTTATTTGTCTTTTATCTTAGCCATGGAGAATTATACTTCATTTTGACAAAAGCTCATGCGAGATTGTATTATTTTTTAGGACATAAAGAACTGCAACACTGGAATACTTAAAGTGGTTTTCAAGGATTTACACATATAGTGAGATGACTGAGGTATAAAGTAATATGACTGCAGCTGAAATAAGAGGTACAGACTTGGCTAAAAAAGTAATTGTCCTGAAGACGACAAGAATCATTACTTTTAAACAATAATGAAATTCAGTAGAAAAAAGAATTCATTATATTTGGAAAGCAAATTCATGACACAAAACAAGCAAAACCTTTCCGAGGAAGATTTCGGCGGCGATTTTAATGAAATTATATCTCGTGCATCACTGGCTTTCAAGCAGAGATTTTAAACTATAAACTTTATTCTGATATGATGGATTATTTTGGTTTCGCAGCATCTTTGCGGAGAGTTCCTTTTTAAGAAAAGAAAAAAAACTAAAGATACAAACATTTAAATCTTGGACTTGTTTCTTTTTTTATTTATTTAAGACCATTTTAAATGGGTCAAAGATAGAAATAAAGTTGAAGTTCTGCATATTACCGCACTCTTACAAAACGGATATTTCGTCGTAAATGATCTGTAGCGGTACGTTGTGAGTCCTGCTTTGCAACTAAGCCTGATTTAGGTACAATTGAATAAATGAACTGGTTATTCTTTGCTTGAAATTTCAGTGGACATTCGTGAAAGTCTTGGCTTTCATTGTTATTTCTAGTCAATGTTCAATACGAAAGATGAACCTGAAAAATTTATACGTGGATACCTGCTCACGATCTACCCGAAATATCTTCCGCCTCATATTTGCTCATACATATACGTGTTTAGAAATGCAAGTTATTGGTTCATATATATATATTTGCTTCTAATATTTCAAAGTATTATAATAAAATACTTCTGAAGATTATAGTCTGAAACCAATAATTCTTTGATCTGTCTCTACTTAGAAGTGAATTATTTTCTCTTGCAGTGAATTTGCAAGTCAGTATTGGGCTGCAGCATTAACGCAAATAAGTTAAACATAAAATGGTAATCAAGAAATGGATATCGCAAATTAGTCTCCGCTAAACTTTAAAACCTGTGAACTTGTGTGAAATTCGGCTACTTTTTAAAGTATCTTGTTAAGATGTAAATCACAACTGATCCTTTATCTCCGCTCTGGAAATGCTATGCGAGAGCTTTAGTCCAAATAATCATTTAGACTCTTAATATTTCCTAAAATGAAGGTATATAAACTTCACATTGTGGCAATGAAGACTAATTGATCGCTGATTTTTGTCAAGACGGTATCTTAGTACGTTAATAGTCATTTTTTAAACTATTCCTATTTTGTACAATTTTCCGAGGGATTTTCAAATTTTAAGTCTTGAATATATCCGAAATGTTTCCTTACTGCGAATATCGGTATTCATAACTTGGAGCCATTTATTTTTTCATATCTCAAATGTTTCTAGATTTTGCCAGTTTAACATTATCTTCAGGCTTAGAATTTGGATTAGTTTTGGATGAATGACTAGTAATCTTAATTTTTGCCTTTCATATCTCCGAACTATATAAAGTTGAATGATAATTATAATGATGACTTGAGTAATGGGCAAGTATTTTGTTGTCTGAGTCATAATGATATGTGCACATGAAAGAAAAAGTTTTGAGAATCTCGATCTCTAACGTGGCTGAAAATAAATATTACAGGAATTAGTTCCATTAGATATACATTCATACCAGTAGGATACGAGATGACCCCTCAACAGAAGATAGATGAGGCAAGAGGGACACATACCCTAAAGAATGGCTCTCTCTCTCTCTCTCTCTCTCTCTCTCTCTCTCTCTCTCTCTCTCTCTCTCTCTCTCTCTCTCTCTCTCTGGTCAGAGCTTTTTATCAGTGAGAGGGCTTCGAATAATATTCCATAAATAACATAACTTTGCACGCAGCAGTAAATAGTGATTGGTATGAAAATCTACTTTGGGTTCCTCTGTGTCTTATATTTTATTTTCGGAATACACGAAAACCTTTTACTCCGAAAAACACAATCGGTACAAAAGAAAACTTTGAAATATACAATTACACAATATACAATATATTGTAGATATTCTGTACTAATCATAATTTACGTAGATGTTCCCATACTGAACCACTATCCATTTTATTAAATTTCGAGATATTGTTTTTTAAATAAAATTTGTTACACGTCTATTTGAAATAACACCAATCTAGTTAATGGACTGCAGAAGGATTTTTAATGAAAGATTGGCTATGCAGATATATAAAAACAAAAATTTTCATTGTTAGTCAAACTGGACTCAGGCAGATAAAAAGCTTCTTATGTCACAATAAAGATATAATTATTCCTTTTTTGACATCAAGATAAAGTATAGCTTTGAGGGAATATCCTCGCAAACGACATCAGTCACTCCAAAATTGACATATCGGGACTAATATTATTACAAGAAACAGTTTCGCCAAAATAATTACAAGCTGCAGGAAATATTTTTTATGTCTCCGTCTCCCAGCTGGCGATATATTGCATAATTAGACGCGACCATTAAACCCAGAAGATTAATGAGCCCAAGAGCATAAACTAACAGGGACGAATGGGGAGGAAAGGAAAAATATACAAATGTACCCAGCAGCCATTTTGCCGAAACGATGATGAGAGGATCCGAGATGAGACGGAAGCGAGATTACAAATGCAAATGAGTCCACCAACACTCGAGGGGAACAGTTTAAATGCTCTATACTTCAATTAGAATGGTGGAATCAAATGGGATTTGTTACTTTCAAGTCTTCTTGAGGAAGGACAGTGTAACTGGTTACAAGATGATGAGAGGCTAAGGATGTTTAGTTTCTTAGGAGGTTTTCTGTTAATATTCAAGTGACTAAAATCTGTCTCTCTATTTGTTAGTTACCACCTAAAATAGCTTTCTGTCTAGGGGAAACGTCTTCTATTTAACGCCTGAACCTCACTGATTTGTGACGCAGCGTAAACATAAATGCTGTTGCCACCAATGAAAATAATAGTCATTCGTGTTCCGGGTTTATATGTCTACGGCGTTTAGAATTTCATTTCCGTTTTCATTATTGACGATTAACGGGTGATTTATCATTTATAAAATACTGTCTTCATTGTATAGGTTATCTAGAAGTTTAAAGAACAGGTAAATGTACATAGCACATTTCTCTCTCTCTCTCTCTCTCTCTCTCTCTCTCTCTCTCTCTCTCTCTCGCATGTTTTGAAAGTTATTGGTTAATGTTATCACTATTAAAAAATTTGGTAATCTTAAACGATAATGACTTGACATAAATCTGAGCCGCATAAGGAAGAGAGTCTTGTATTTTATTTTTGCCATCAGAAGGAAATCACAGAGTTATAAACGATGCAAAGAAATGAGCAAAATGGGAAGTCGGCCAAAATAAATCCACTGGGGAAACGTTTCGATCGTACGAGAGCCTTGATTTTTTTTTCTCTTTTTTTTGAGCTGTTTTTATTCTGTGATTTATCACTATCATGTCCTTTCTATTAAGCGTGCCTGTGGCTCCCAGGGACGGCTGTTTTTTTTATCTCACTTATATAATCTTTTTGTTTTTGTTTCCTCCATGATCTCATCATTTTAAGCAGTGTAGGCAAATTGGCCAATAAAAAAACTGTCGAGCTATTTTTAATTTAAAAATAATTGACTGTCTGGTGATTTAATTTCCTAAATCAAGTTCCCACAAACTCTGTGTATTAAATTGTTGAGAAAGGAGGGCCCGCCATCACTGCTTAAGGTTAGACCTGTAACAAATGGACACTAAATAAATCTGCGGTGTTTTAAATATACGTTATAAGTAACTTTAGCCTTCATTATTGATCCTTAGTTTTTTGTTAAGAACACAGTTACCATATCATTTAATTAATTACAAAACCTTTTTAGTTGTTTCCTCTTTAAGGCTCCTTATAGCGAGACTGATAATGGTTTACTAATTTTCTGTGATAAAAGAAAGAGGGGAGGTTGTTAGGAAGGCTACAATCTTATCATTATCCGATATGCCTACAGAATGAGCTGCTTAAAAATGAATGTAACTACTAAGGGATTCAGAGCCCATGGAACGCTGTTTTTCGGCGATAACTTTTTATCAAAGCATCGGATAAGGGTGAAAATTGGCAAGTGTATATTTTATAACACTACCTAATTTCTGTACGTATTATCTAGTACCTAAGCTCGATAATTTTGATATTTCTAAAGTAAAATGAAGTCGTTGATACCAGAACCGAGAAAATCACAGAAAAGGATTCTAAAACCATTCATGATGTAAACATAATATGACGTCATGAGACTCCGCCCATCCACCAGGTAGGCAGTAAGTCACTAATAGTAACAGGTGAATGGATATGCTTACACAGCCTGCAATGCATTTCAGAGGCCATGACATAGTGGTTTTCGTAAACAACCTTGAAACCGACTTATGGATTTCCATTTTCAAACTTCGTCCTAATTTTCTGAAGTAGTGCGCGTCGTCATATGTGTTTCATTAACCTTTTCACTAAAGAAAATGAGGTTAAAGCTGCGCTTACCAACCCAACCAGCCGCAAAAGTGGTGACGTTTATCTGTGACGTCGGTCTAGCTTATCTCCACTATACCTTATCAAAAGGCTGTTTGACTTCTGGTTAAATGTCATTTTACCTATCCCTGGGCAATATGAAATTTTTTTTTTGTTTAAAGGCAAATTAAATATACTTGTATAGGTGATATATATTTATTTTTTTATTTTTTTTCAACAATTAATGTTTCAAATTCTGTAAGTAAACGGGGATGATTCTGCGCCAAGCAGATACATCATAAAGCACCACTTGTTCGAAACGGCAAGAAGTTGGTCTTTTTTCTAAGAGTAAACGGCTTAACTAAGCACATCTGTCAATTCAGTGTACTACCATGAAGTAGGACAATGCTAGAAACACTCAATCCTTTAGTAGCATGGAAATCCATACGACGGTTTAGTTGTTTACGAAACACACTATGTCCTGGCCTCTGGATACATAGCTTCAACAAATTCGAGAAAGCTTCAACAAAATTCGAGAACAACAAGATACGGAATTGCCCCCAAGGTTGCAAGACCGCAATTGTGCTATGGCTTGCCACTTTGTATACAAGCAAGATTCGCGGCAAGAGAGAGAAAACCCTAGATAGATAATTGTTTCTATAGTGGTTAATAGTTACTTGGCAACTCTCATCTCTTGCCACACCAAATAGAAGGCTGAAGTACGGAAACCTGAGTTAAAAACAAACCGGATTGTCTTTTTATTTTCCCGCCCCGATAGATGTAGCTCTTACAAATGAGCTATAGACTAGTTCAATATGTGGATGAGCTACGTTCATTGAATTATTTGTAAAGTAGAAACAATATATACCAATATCACGAAAAGGGAAGAATTCAAAGCTAACAACAAATTGCGACGAGACCTCTACAGGGTGGAGCCTCTTGACGTCATAGGTTGACGTCACTATTGCGTTCAAAACCCTGACCTGCTATTTTATACACTTGCCAACTTTCACCTTATCCGATGCTTTGATGAAAAATTATCGACGAAAAACAGCGCTCCATCGGCTCTGAATCCCTTAGTTGCTTATTACAAGTAAAGTATGATTCATACGGGTAATTTACCTCAAGTCCAAGCAACTTGGAATGTCATATCACCAACGTTATTTAGATTTAGTGAAGAAATAAGCCACGGCGATCCTGCAGCAATTCGAGAAAGAGTCCTTGACACTACAGGTCGTAAGGAGCGAAAACTAAATATGAATTTTTTCCTTCAACTACAAATCTAGGAAATACATTCAGGGTTCGTCCACCTCGCCTAATGTCTAAACTCTACGAACGCATATTTGCATCGATAATAAATATGTTTGTTTTCACGGCTTTCTTTAGTGAGGAAACATTTAATTTAGATTGATTAAATTATTATATGGTAATGATGCGTAGGACATTGTCCTTCTCAGGCTACATGAAGCTGAGCAATCCACATAAAAAATTTTTCTTCCAAAAGTTGCCCTCTAATTTATTACAAGGATCATCTTCTGGACAATTCAGCAGTAGATTACAGACATTCCTCTTTGCGTAATCCTCCTAACAACAGACAAGTAATTCGAGGCGAGAACATACATTAGACAAAGAAAATCATAAACATTTAACTTGAAAATAATTTGAAGGGAATAATTTGCAAACAGACACCTGAGTTATACAGCTTTCCATTCGAGTGGATAATCGTCAAGGTCGAACTCCCTTCTAGTAATTGTAAATCACTTTGTAATTTGTTTCTAAACGAAAGGAAAATTGTAAAAATCAACACTATAAGTATACTTTGAACGTATGGGAAACGTTTATCAGGTACTCCACTAAAATAAAGAGATATACAAATAAGAGAAAAGTGAAGACAGGGAATGCACACCGCTGTTGCTAGAACTCACTTTTTTATTATTCCAGTTAAAGATTGTCTTCCTGGAATAAATGATCGCAGTTTTGAAAGGGTGCCTGTGGTGCCGAAATAGACTTTAATTCTTTATAACTTTAACCAGTGTAAGTTTTGCCGAGGTGATAAACAATTATACTCTCAAGCGATTATTTCAGATATCAGACTACATTTTTTTTTATATAATATATTGCTCAAAGCGCAGTTGTAAACCTGTATATCAATACGTACATTGCCCTCTACGGTGTTATTTCTATAGATAAAATAAGTCACTAACATAGTATTTTTAAAATGCAGTTTTTATGAAATATACTGTCAAAATGCACTTTTACTCAAAAATGAATTTGCTGTATTGATAAATTTATTCATTAACCTCTTCACGAGGGAAATAAATAATTCCATGATAACAAGGAAATTTCTACGTTTTTTATGCTTTGTTTGCTTGAATGCATTCTATGTAACAGACGGAAAAAATCTCTATCATATCAGACGAGCTGGGCATCAAGTCCTTTCTTTTGCAGAGTCCATAGTCTGCCCCTTATCATGATGGGGGAAAAATTTGCATAGACGACAAATAACGTATTAAAAGTAACAGTTTGTGAGACAGGATATAAACTGAATGATTTGCAATGGAAATGTTTTAGGTATTCGGTGATTCCTTTTTAAAAAGAAAATTAAAAGATCAGCATTATTTAAGCGCTTGCCAAAATAGTCCTGAAGGTAACAGTCGTTGGAATAATGTTTGAAAGTATCACAGCCTACTAATAATATCTGAAACGTAACTTCATCATTATATTATGATTTTGATTAAGGAATCTAGTTCCTGCAACCTGTAGTCAGGTATCTAATACTCCATCACCCTATAAAAAATATTGTCCTTAATGAAGGTGTATAGATTCAGTTTCGTAGAGAATTATGGGATTAATGCAGATAAAAAAACAGAACCAAAAATCTTTTACTGTGTTTTTGAATGCCATGAAGTTTTTTTTATTATAATGGGATTTAGAACTATCCGGATGTTATTTGCACCCAGGAAGAGAAAGAGAAGTGATTTTCCAGCAACTGCCCCAGAATAAGTGTTGGCCATTTTTGGATATGAGTCATGGCTTTATTTTGAAGACAGCGTCGTTGCCCTGCGTGGTGTTTCTTGGCTTATATTAAATGGAATGCAATTACTTTTTCTTACCACGGCTGTTGTGGCTATTCCAGAGAATCCTTTAGTGAATTACTGCAATAAGAAATACCTCGCCCAAGACTCACAATGACACAGATTTCTTTGGGCATCTGAGAGGGAAAGTATTTAAAAATAAGACTTCATTAATTTCATAGAGATCCTGCAGTTCTCTTAATGAGGAGAAGAAAATTATCTTAATTAGGAATATGGAAAGGAAAGTCAAAATGTGTGTGAATATTTGTAATGCCTATCTGAATATAGGCGCAAAAACCAAAAACACACCTAGCCAGTCAAAAGCGAAATTCTGAGGACATCAACATTGTGAAGCAAATCTCTTGGAAAAATCTTAAGGAATTCCTTACCACCATTCGGTCTCACACAGCAAACTGCATTGAGCCATTTCATCATGTGAAGCGAAAGTCTTATCATGTGTTACTTTTCGAATTTTAGGAAAAACAAAGTCAAACGAAAATAGTGTGAGCATTTTTTTCTCAAAAATATCATGAATTGTTCGGTGCAAAACACAAAAGAAGAAGATAGAAATTGCGTCTCTAAGGAAGAATGAAAGGAGAGAGGAACGTTGGTATGGTCTTCTATGTTGTTTTTAGGA
>NC_061087.1:73167779-73196496 GCF_015104395.2 Macrobrachium nipponense | reverse complement strand
TCCTAAAAACAACATATAAGACCTTCATACCAACGTTCCTCTCTCCTTTCATTCTTCCTTAGAAACGCAATTTCTATTTTCTTCCTTTGTGTTTTGCACTGAACAATTCCTGATATTTTTGAGAAAAACTGCTCACACTATTTTCGTTTGACTTTGTTTTTCCTAAAATTCTGAAAGTAACACATGATAAGACTTTCGCTTCACATGAATGAAATGGCTCAATGCAGTTTGCTGTGTGAGACCGATTGGTGGTAAGGAATTCCTTAAGATTTTTCCAAGAGATTTGCTTGACAATGTTGATGTCCTCAGAATTTCGCTTTTGACAGGCTAGGTGTGTTTGGTTTTTGCGCCTATATTCAGATAGCCATTACAAATATTCACACACATTTTGACTTTCCTTTCCATATTCCTAATTAGAATAATTTTCTTCTCCTCATTAAGAGAATTGCAGGATTTCTGTGAAATCAGTGAAGTCTTACTTTTAAATATTTTCCCTCTCAGATGCCCAAAGAAATCTGTGTCATTGTGAGTCTTGGGCGAGGTATTTCTTATTGCAGTAATTCACTAAAGGATTCTCTGGAATAGCCACAACAGCCGTGGTAAGAAAAAGTAATTGCATTCCATTTAATATAAGCCAAGAAACACCACGCAGGGCAACGACGCTGTCTTCAAAATAAAGCCATGACTCATATCCAAAAATGGCCAACACTTATTCTGGGGCAGTTGCTGGAAAATCACTTCTCTTTCTCTTCCTGGGTGCAAATAACATCCGGATAGTTCTAAATCCCATTATAATAAAAAAAAACTTCATGGCATTCAAAAACACAGTAAAAGATTTTTGGTTCAGGTTTTTTATCTGTATTAATCCCATAATTATCTACGAAACTGTATCTATACACCCACATTAAGGACAATATTTTTTATAGGGTGATGGAGTATTAGATACCTGACTACAGGTTGCAGGAACTAGAATCCTTAATCAAAATCATAATATAATGATGAAGTTACGTTTCAGATATTATTAGTAGGCTGTGATACTTTCCAACATTATTCCAACGACTGTTGCCTTCAGGACTATTTTGGCAAGCTCTTAAATAATGCTGATCTTTTAAACTTTTAAAAAGGAATCACCGAATACCTAAAACATTTCCATTGTAAATCATTCAGTTTATATCCTGTCTCACAAAACTGTTTCTTTTAATGAACGTTATTTGTCGACAATGCAAATTTTTCCCCCATCATGATAAGGGCAGACTAAGGATTCTGCAAAAGAAAGGATTTGACGCCCAGCTCGTCTGATATGATAGAGATTTTTTCCGTCTGTTACATAGAATGTTGCAAGCAAACAAAGCATAAAAAAACAAAGAAATTTCCTTGTTATCATTTAATTATCTATTTTCATCGTGAAGAGGTTAATGAATAAATTTTTCAATACAGCAAATTCAGTTTTGAGTAAAAGTGTATTTTAACAGTATATATTTTCATAAAAACTGCCTTTTGAAAATACTATGTTAGTGACTTATTTTATCTATAGAAATAACACCGTAGAGGGCAATGTACGTATTGATACAGGTTTAGAACTGCGCTTTGAGCAATATGTTATATAAAAAATAAAGGTAGTCTGATATCTGAAATAATCGCTTGAGAGTATAATTGTTTATCACCTCGGCAAAACTTACACTGGTTAAAGTTATAAAGAATTAAAGTTCTATTTCGGCGCCACAGGCACCCTTTCAAAACTGCGATCTTTTATTCCAGGAAGACAATCTTTAACTGGAATAATAAGTGAGTTCTAGCAACAGCGGTGTGCATTCCCTGTCTTCACTTTTCTCTTATTTGTATATCTCTTTATTTTAGTGGAGTATCTGATAAATGTTTCCCATACGTTCAAAGTATACTTATAGTGTTGATTTTTACAATTTTCCTTTCGTTTAGAAACAAATTACAAAGTGATTTACAATTACCTTGACGATTATCCACTCGAATGGAAAGCTGTATAACTCAGGTGTCTGTTTGCAAATTATTCCCTTCAAATTAGTTTCAAGTTAAATGTTTATGATATTCTTTGTCTAATGTATGTTCTCGCCTCGAATTACTTGTCTATTGTTAGGAGGATTAAGAAAAGAGGAATGCCTGTAATCCACTGCTGAATTGTCCAAAAGATGATCCTTGTTAGTTGTAACAATGCAGCACAATTTGTAATAAATTAGAGGGCAACTTTTTGAAGAAAAAATTTTGATGTGGATTGCCCAGCTTCATGTAGCCTGAGAAGACAATGTCCTACGCATCATTACCATATATTTAATCAATCTAAATTAAATGTTTCCTCACTAAAGAAAGCCGTGAAAACAAACATATTTATTATCGATGCAAATATGCGTTCGTAGAGTTTAGACATTAGGCGAGGTGGACGAACCCTGAATGTATTTCCTAGATTTGTAGTTAGAGGAAATTCATATTTAGTTTCGCTCCTTACGAGCTGTAGTGTCAAGGACTCTTTCTCGAATTGCTGCAAGATCGCCGTGGCTTATTTCTTCACTAAATCTAAATAACGTTAGTGATATGACATTCTAAGTTGCTTTGACTTGAGGTAAATTACCCTTATGAATCATACTTTACTTGTAATAAGCAACTAAGGGATTCAGAGCCGATGGAGCGCTGTTTTTCGTCGAGAATTTTTCATCAAAGCATCGGATAAGGTGAAAGTTGGCAAGTGTATAAAATAGCAGGTCAGGGTTTTGAACGCAATAGTGACGTCAACCTATGACGTCATGAGGCTCCACCCTGTAGAGGTCTCGTCGCAATTTGTTGTTAGCTTTGAATTCTTCCCTTTTCGTGATATTGGTATATATTGTTTCTACTTTACAAATAATTCAATGTACGTAGCTCATCCACATATTGAACTAGTCTATAGCTCATTTGTAAGAGCTACATCTATTCATGCGGGAAAATAAAAAGACAATCCGGTTTGTTTTTAACTCAGGTTTCCGCACTTCAGCCTTCCATTTGCTGTGGCAAGAGATGAGAGTTGCCAAGTAACTATTAACCACTATAGAAATAATTATCCATCTAGGGTTTTCTCTCTCTTGCCGCGAATCTTGCTTGTATGCAAAGTGGCAAGCCATAGCACAATTGCTGTCTTGCAACCTTGGGGGCAATTCTGTATCCTGCTGGCCTTTCTCGAATTTGTTGAAGCCTACTATGTATTCCACAGGCCGTGACATAGTGTGTTTCGTATACTACTAAACCGTCGCATGTATTTCCATGCTACTAAAGGATTGAGTGTTTCTAGCATTGCCCTACGTCATGGTAGTACACTGAATTGACAGATGTGCTTAGTTAAGCCGTTTACTCTTAGAAAAAAGACCAACTTCTTGCCGTTTCGAACAAGTGGTGCTTTATGACGTATCTGTGGCGCAGAGCCATCCCCCTTACTTATAGATTAAAACATAATTGTCGGAAATAAATATATATATCACCATACAATATATTAATTTGCCTTTAAAAAGTTCATATTGCCCAGGATAGGTAAAATGACATTTAACCAGAAGTCAAACAGCCATTTGATAAGGTATAGTGGAGATAAGCTGGACCGACGTCACTGATAAACGTCACCACTTTTGCGGATGGTTGGGTGGGTAAGCGCAGCTTTAACCTCATTTTCTTTAGTGAAAAGGTTAATGAAACACATATGGCGACGCACAGTAATTCCGAAAATTAGGACGAAATCCATAAGTCGGTTTAAAGGTTGTTAACGAAAACCACTATGCCATGGCCTCTGAAATGCATAGCAGGCTGTGTAAGCATATCCATTCACCTGTTACTATTAGTGACTTACTGCCTACCTGGTGGATGGGCGGAGTCTCATGACGTCATAATGTTTACATCACGAATGGTTTTAGAATCCTTTTCTGTGTTTTTCTCGGTTCTGGCATCAACGACTTCATTTTAATTTAGAAATATCAAAATTATCGAGCTTAGGTACTAGATAATACGTACAAAAATTAGGTAGTGTTATGAAATGTGCACTTGCCAATTTTCACCCTTATCCGATGCTTTGATAAAAAGTTATCGCCGAAAAACAGCGTTCCATCGGCTCTGAATCCCTTAGTTACATTCATTTTTAAGCAGCTCATTCTGTAGGCATATCGGATAATGTTAAGATTGTAGCTTTCCTAACAACCTTCCCTCTTTCTTTTATCACAGAAAATTTGTAAACCATTATCAGTCTCGGTATGAGGAACCTTAAAGATGAAACAACTAAAATGATTTTGTAATTAATTAAATGATATGGTAACTGTGTTCTTAACAACAAAATAAGGATCAATAATGAAGGCTAAAGTTACTTATAACGTATATTTAAAACACCGCAGATTTATTTAGTGTCCATTTGTTACAGGTCTAACCTTAAGCAGTGATGGGGGGCCCTCCTTTCTCAGTAATTTAATACACAGAGTTTGTGGGAACTTGATTTAGGAAATTAAATCACCAGACAATTATTTTTAAACTAAAAATAGCTCGACAGTTTTTTTATTGGCCAATTTGCCTACACTGCTTAAAATTATGAGATCATGGAAGAAAGAAAAGCAAAAAGATTATATAAGTGAGATATGAAAAACAGCCGTCCCTTGGAGCCACAGGCCCGGTTAATGGAAAGGACATGATAGTGATCAATCACAGAATAAAAACAGCTCAAAAAAAAGAAAGAAAAAAAAGATCAAGGCTCTCGTACGATCGAAACGTTTCCCCAGTGGATTAATTTTGGCCGACTTCCCATTTTGCTCATTTCTTTGCATCGTTTATAACTCTGTGATTTCTTTCTGCTGACAAAATTAAATACAAGACTCTCTTCCTTATGTTTTCATTGGAGGCAACAGCATTTATGTTTACGCTGTGTCACAAATCAGTGAGGTTCAGGCGTTAAATAGAAGAGTTTCCCCTAGACTGAGAGGTATTTCAGGTGATAACTAAGAAATAGAGACAGATTTTAGTCACTTGAATATTAACAGAAAACCTCCTAAGCAACTAAACATCCTTAGCCTCTCATCATCTTGTAACCAGTTACACTATCCTTCCTCCAGAAGACTTAAAAGGAACAAATCCCATTTGATTCCACCTTTTCTAATTGAAGTATAGAGCATTTAAACTGTTCCCCTCGAGTGTTGGTGGACTCATTTGCATTTGTAATCTCGCTTCCGTCTCATCTCGGATCCTCTCATCATCGTTTCGGCAAAATGGCTGCTGGGTACATTTGTATATTTTTTCTTTCCTCCCCATTCGTCCCTGTCAGTTTATGCTCTTGGGCTCATTAATCTTCTGGGTTTAATGGTCGCGTTTAATTATGCAATATATCGCCAGCTGGGAGACGGAGACATAAAAAATATTTCCTGCAGCTTGTAATTATTTTGGCGAAACTGTTTCTTGTAATAATATTGCTTCCGATATGTCAATTTTGGAGTGACTGATGTCGTTTGCGAAGATATTCCCTCAAAGGTATCCTTTATCTTGATGTCAGAAAAGGAATAATTATATCTTTATTGTGACATAAGAAGCTTTTTATCTGCTTGAGTCCAGTTTGACTAACAATGTAATTATTTTCTTTCTTATATCTGCACAGCCAATCTTTTATTAAAAATCCTTCTGCAATCCATTGACTAAATTAGTGTTATTTCAAATAGACGTGTAACAAATTTTATTTAGAAAACAATGTATCGAAATTTAATAAACTGGATAGTGGTTCAGTATGGGAACATCTTCGTAAATTATGATTAGTGCAGAATATCATATTCTGTATTTCCGAATGTATACAAATTGGTGATAATACAATTGAGCAGCTCTATTTGTATATTTCAAAGTTTTCTTTCGTACCGATTGTGTTTTCCGGAGTAAGAGGTTTTTCGTGTATTCCGAAAATAAAATATAAAACACAGAGGAACCCAAAGTAGATTTTCAAACCAATCACTATTTACTGCTGCGTGCAAAGTTATGTTATTCATGGAATATTATTCGAAACCCTCTTACTGATAACAGTTCTGGCCAGAGAGAGAGAAAGATAGATAGAGAGAGAGAGAGAGAGAGAGAGAGAGAGAGAGAGAGAGAGAGAGCCATGTGTCCCTCCTGCCTCATCTATCTCCTGTCGAGGGTTCAGCTCATATCCTACTGGAATGAATGTATATTTAATGGAACTAATTCCTGCATATAATTTCAGCCGCGTTAGAGATCGATATTCTCAAAAACATTCTTCGTTTATTATGAGTTTTGAAATTCATGTGCACATATCATTAGAACTCAGACAATAAAATACTTGCCCATTATTCAAGTCATCATTATAATTATCATTCAACTTTTTATAGTTCGAAGATATGTAAGGCAAACATTAAGATTATCAGTCATTCATCCAAAACTAATCTAATTTCTAAGCCTGAAGATAATGTTAAACTGGCAAAATCTAGAAACATTTGAGATCTGAAAAAATGAAAGGTAGCAAGTAATGAATACCGATATTCGCAGTAAGGAAACATTTCGGATATATTCAAGACTTAAAATTTTAAAATCCCTCGTAAAATTGCACAAAATAGGAATAGTTCAAAACAATGACTATTAACGTAGTACTAAGATACGGTCTTGACAAATATCAGCGATCAATTAGTCTTCATTGTCTCAATGTGAATTTATACACCTTCATTTTAGGAAAAATTAAGTCTAAATGATTTGACAAAATGTGTTCGTTCATAACATTTGTCTAGTGTCAACGTCATTGTCACATAAACTTTCAGAATCATCAGATTAACAGTGACTTAGCAAGACATCTTATTTGAGTGACAACATTTACCACATTCATAATTGCGTTTTCATATTACAGAAATATCGGGATTTTACCAGACAAACATTTGGTGTTTTAGTGTTCCTAACAGTGCATAACTCCCTTCATTCCTTTGAAACTCCGGAATGTATTTTGCACAAAAATTCATGCTTTGTTCATTTTAGTGTCGATTCTTCTCAATAAGTTACATTCAGTACCCTCTCGTAATATTATAGTTACCTTGTCCTAAAACATAAAAACATCTGTACTTGTTTTTTCAAGTTTATTCAGTAACTCTTATTTTATATTACTAATTTAATGTCACATATATTCATCAAACCTAAATTATTTTTAATGATAAACCGCGCTGAGCTGAACAACCCTCTAGTAACAGTTATAAAAACATCCCCATTTGGGAATCGTCTTCCACAAATTGAATATGGGTTGATGAGGAGCCTCCGCCTTCCATAAAAGTTATTTAGCTCCTGTAGGAAGCGTCCAGTTCTTGGAACTCGGCGTCGAGAAAACAATCAAAGTGGCCGAGATAGTTTTATAGCTGTATTGTTTTCGAAAACTCCACAATAAATAACGACGTTAAAGAAATAAAAGTGCTAGAAGAACTGAGTGTTTTTCATTCTTTCCCCTATTGTTACAAATCACGCTCCATATAGTATGGAATACCAAAGTGGTGATAAAAGAAATTCAGAGCGCAATAGAACTTCAACCCTTCCCTAAGAAAAGATTAGTGCTGTCTAAGGCTTTAATGTTACCTGTTTGTTTGTATTCCAAGTTTAAAGTCGTTGTTCTTTGGCTTTATATGAGACAAAACCAGTTTAACACCATATTTAGATATGAATTTCCTATCTGTTATGTAAGTGAACAAAAGTTTACTGTAATGTTTAAGAAAATACCGGTTAACATACCTTTAGCCAAACCTTTTCAAGTTCATCGCACAGATAGCACCTGTCATCTGACCAGAAACAAAAGAAGTTACGATTATAAGAAATCTAAGCGAAACGCGGACTGTACTTTAGTCAGGAAAATGGCCGAAATCGCAAGAAAACTGTTCTTACTCTTGTAATTGACAGCAATATGGACAATATCATCAAAATTGCAAAATTATTTTTACAAATCTTCGTTACTGTAGATTATCATTAGAATCATTACTATGAATATGTTATAGATATGCAGCTCCGTGCATTGTAAGGCTGCAAAAAAAGGTATCTTTCCTATTCCACTCATCTTAAATATGCATAATTTGACTTGTTCTGGACTCGGACTTAGTCGCTTAATCTGCTTTACCATCTCTAATTCTTCACTTTGCGAATGGATAGTGAACAAGTATACTATAAACCCCTGGGTGAAAACGTTAGGGAAAACGAAAAATAAGCTGAAAAAATGACTAGAATATTTCTGAAATAAAGCCAGTGCATTAAACTCGCTTAACCGTTGGGTGCCGATTAAGGTAAAGAGCCGCCATACAAGTAAGCCGGTGTTTTGTAAGTTCCAAAAACATTTTACTACGGCACAACATGAAAGGTTAAAATGAGAGCAAACATCTCTTTTGTAATCACACCATTAACTCTGCAGCTGAGTGGCTCATGCTATAGTAGTATTCACCATGTTCTGGAGTAGGAATTATTTGGACTAAAGCTCTCGCGTAGCATTTCCAGAGGGGAGATAAAGGATCAGTTGTGATTCACATCTTAACAAGATACTTTAAAAAGTAGCCGAATTTCACACAATTTCACAGGTTTTAAAGTTTAGCGGAGACTAATTTGCGATTTCCATTTCTTGATTACCATTTTATGTTTAACTTAGGTCCATTATTTGCGTTAATGCTGCAGCCCAATACTGACTTGCAAATTCACTGCAAGAGAAAATAATTCACTTCTAAGTAGTAGACAGATCAAAGAATTATTGGTTTCAGACTATGATCTTCAGAAGTATTTTATTATAATACTTTGAAATATTAGTAGCAAATATTTATATTAACCAATAACTTGCATTTCTAAACACGTATATGTATGAGCAAATATGAGGCGGAAGATATTTCGGGTAGATCGTGAGCAGGTATCCACGTACAAATTTTTCAGGTTCATCTTTCGTATTGAACATTGACTAGAGATAACAATGAAAGCCAAGACTTTCACGAATGTCCACTGAAATTTCAAGCAAAGAATACCAGTTCGTTTATTTCAATTGTACCTAAATTATGCTTAGTTGCAAAGCAGGACTCACAACGTACCGCTACAGATCATTTATGACGAAATATCCTTTTGTAAGAGTGCAGTAATATGCAGAACTTCAACTTTATTTCTATCTTTGACCCATTTAAAATGGTCTTAAATGAATAAAAAAGAAGTCCAAGATTTAAATGTTTGTATCTTTGGTTTTTCTTTTCTTAAAAAGGAACTCGCTGCAAAGATGCTGCGAAACCAAAATAATCCATCATATCAGAAATAAAGTTTAGAGTTAAAATCTCTGCTTGAAAGCCAGTGATGCACGAGACAATTTCATTAAAATCGCCGCCGAAATCTTCCTCGGAAAGGTTTTGCATGTTTCGTGTCATGAATTGTAATTTCATTTGCATTTTAAATTAGTTTAAAAAGACGGATTCCTGATTAGAATGACAAAACATTTGCTTTCCAAATATAATGAATTCTTTTTCTACTGAATTTCATTAATGTTTAAAAGTAATGATTCTTGTCGTCTTCAAGACAATTACTTTTTTAGCCAAGTCTGTACCTCTTATTTCAGCTGCAGTCATATTACTTTATACCTCAGTCATCTCACTATATCTGTAAATCCTTGAAAACAACTTTAAGTATTCCAGTGTTGCAGTTCTTTGTTTCCCTAAAATATAATACAATCTCACATGAGCTTTTGTCAAAATGAAGTATAATTCTCCATGGCTGAGATAAAAGACAAATAAGTAAATAAATAAAAAATCGCCCCTTATCGGATGATTCTGCTGAAATATAGCATTCTGCACTTTTTCATTTTCTCTTCGTCAGTAACTTCCTTTAAGAAAAAAAAAAAGAATCCTGCTTTCTCCATGAATGTGCAAATTAATCTTGTTTTCACTTAACATTTTATGAATACTACAGAAACACAGAATTAGGCACCTTTTCCCCGCTCACTTAACGTTTCCCATGAAGGTCAGAATAATGGTGTTCTTAACCATAACAATCTATTTCGTAGTTTTTACGCGGTTATGTCTTAGTATGATACATGAATAAAAATTAACCGGCTGTGTTTCTTGCTATTATATTTTTTTTTCAGTCGAAGCATTACATCGTACAGGAGGAAGGGAATTAATTTTAAAAACGCGTTAATGGAAGGACCTATAACCAAAAGCGCAGTTGCTGAAAATGGCAGCGAGCCCATCATTCAAAGCCAAAACACAGAAATGAAAATAAAAGTGAAATAGAAAAGATAAAAAACCTGAAGATAATATTTCCAATTCTGTATGAGAGAGATTTATATGTTTTCCTCAGCTCGGCGTAACAAAAGGGTGGGAAAGTAGGGAGCTTTTTCTCTCATCTTTGGAAACGTTAACTTCTGCGTTATTAATTTCCTCGTTTCTTTCATGGCCATCTTAACTTTCTGGCCTGAAAGGGCCCCGCGGTGCTTCTTCAGTCTTTTAATAGACAACGTAAAGCGAATGGCATAGAAAAATAAATTCAAAGTAATAAATTTTGCACGAATTCTCTCGTATTTGCTTCTTGAAGAGGGCTAATGTATAAAGCTAGTATAGGATATAATTCAATTTTTTAAACTTTATATATGTTCATTTTTTATACATTTACAAATTAACAATGCTTGTATAGGGATTTGAGTATTTCGTCTAGAAATCCACTGAATATTATTTTTCCTAGGTAAAAAGAACCAGGCTTTTCTCTGCAGGTTTTGTAACATGAATTGGAACACACATTAGAATCAGCAATTTAAGATTAACTGTTGAACAGAAGCAAATATTTTTTATACCTCTACAAATTATGTAGATAAAGTTATAACAAGAAGGCGAGTAATAGATAGTTTCAAAGTATTCTGATGTATTGACAAAAAATCTGTGACAGGTCAAGAACTCTTGCGAGTGGAAAAGTAGAGTTTGACATTAGAAGAAAACCGGGACGTCTGTATAGTCAGATGTGTTTTCTCACACCTGAAGAATGGTTAACAATTCTATATACAAATTAGGAAGAGGTTTCAAATACATATGTTTAGAAAGCTTGTAATGCTTTGTATATCTTTGTAATTACACTTCTGACAAGGAAATAAGGTGTCTTCTGAAAAATGCATAAAAGATCGCTTGAATCAGGAGGGCTGGATCTGCGTTTCCTGAGGCCCAGTGTGTCATGTAGATATGTAGATTTGTTTTGAAGCAAGGATCCCCTGAGGGTCCCAGGGAAAGGTCTGGACCTCACAGCACTCCCCCCGCCCCCCTCCCTTACTTGGGCCTTCAGCGTTTCTGAGAGGACGTTTGTCACTTGGTTGCTGAGCCATTCTGCAATCTGCTTGAAGACATCATCTGGCAGGAACTCGAGAATGGTATTGGATTTGTGAGATGAAGAGGAAATCTTTCAAGACCTGAAAATTGCTATGAATTCTGCATCATCCACGATGCATGTTTGTTTTGTAAATAAAAAAATATTAAATAAAAGTAAACTGTATGGAGTTTCTAAGTCATATATATATATATATATATATATATATTATATATATATATATATATCTCTATATATATATATATATATATATGTATATATAATGTGTACAATTCACAGCAAACCCAGATAGGTTTAACCCAAAGAATGCAATGTACGGACAACAAAATTTATAAATTCTAGAACGTCAAGAAAAAGATAGCGTTTTATGTACGACGAATAAACCTCCATACACGAAACAATGCACGTGTTTATGTTCTAAGAGGATGTTATTTTCCAACGGCACAACGCTGATAATCCTATAGTTAAGGGATAAATTATTATTATCATCATCATGTTTGAAAAGAGCAGACTTACAAACACTTGACAGTGGTTAAAAGGAACGGCAGTATGTATGTTAATATACTTATATGAGTTGAAATATATGGAATAAGATACAGAACCTAGAGAGCGCGAGAGAGAGAGAGAGAGAGAGAGAGAGAGAGAGAAACGTAGCCGACAGTCTTGGTAGCGTAAATATTTGCTCACCGCACTTTTAGCTGACGCTTGGGCACCAATTATGGTTACCATAGAAAACAGTTATTGGGTTAAGCCCAAGTCCAGCCCTGATAGGAAGGGGGTTAGAAAAGGGGTGGGACGGTGGTGACATGTAAAAAAAATTGAAAACAACAGGAAGTGGGGTAGGAAGTGGGTGACATATAAAAATAACCTAAAATGACATATATTAGTGTCTAATCCATAGTTTTCAAGGTCGCTAAGAGGAATAGTGACACTCCTGATGACATTTAAGTCCAAGTTCAGCTCCGATAGGAAGGGAGCCATAAGAATAGGATGGGAAGGTGGTGACATGTAAAAATAACCAGTAACTACCAATAGCATCTAAACCATAGTTTTCAAGGTCAATGAGATGAGTAGTTATACTCATGATGTCCTTTAAGTCCAAGTTCAGCTCCAATAGGAACCCAGGGGGGCGCGGGGGGAGGTGTGGGCTGTGTGAAGGGGGGAAAAATAAAATGTCAGAAATTACAAATATTAGTGTCCAATCCATAGTTTTTGAGGTCACTGAATAGTAACACTCCAAGTTCAGCCCGGAGAGGTGATGGTGAAAAGTGGTGAAATATAAAATGTCAAAAATGCTGGGCAATGTAATTGAAGCAACTATCCTAACAGAAAAGGGAACAAATGAGACGGAGAGGAAGTGAGAGAGAGAGAGAAAGAAGAGGGTGTGTTGGGAGGAAAGAGAGAGAGAGAGAGAGAGAGATAGAGAGAGAGAGTTTATCGGTTGTCATTCAGTTTGCCCGGGCAGCGGTGGGTTGGTTAGCTAGTTAGTTATATTGGTAACGTCCTTAGACTCATCTTGCATCCTACCATCATCCGTCTGGTGAAATGGCTGCTGTGTATAATTGCAACTTTTCCTCCACCTCTCCATTTGACTCAGGTTAATTCATGTCTTTTGCCAAATTAGTTGTTTATTACAAGGCCAAATTAGGTGTCTATTTTATTATCTGAATCTAATTACGCAATATATTGCCAGCTGTAAGCTGGAAGAGGATTTATCCTCGTTTTGTTGTCTCTATATGCAGAAAATCAATAAGAACGTACTTTAGTGATACTTGTTCTACATTTGATATTTTCAGAACACGTTAATTATGAAAAATGTTTGTTTTTATCTCAATATTCTGCTTCCTGACTTAAATGGCGCTTTATGTGAGACAAGTATGGAAGGATATCCAGGAATGCAGGTGGAACAATAGCACAAGATTATCGTATTGTTATACTTTAAGTACATGAGAAAGCAACGGACTTAGACTAAGAGGATAAGATATGCCTTTACTTTGCTTTTGATTTTATTTACACCCTATATCAGAGTTCATATGGGTCCCTGTCACCAGGGGATGTGTAACCAAGCAGGTAATGTCTTCCTTATGCAACAACTCCAACAATCCCTAAAACTCCAACATGGGATTAAGTTCGTTTTTTTTTTTAATTCTTGTGAATGAACTCTTAATTCATAACCTTCAGTCCTAAACGCTTACAAACTACTACAACCTTCTTTAAATATATTTGCTATGATACCTTATGACAGCTTCCTGGTTTCTTTTGACCTTCAGAACCTCTTTACTGATGTTAATTAGTAAGTTTTTCTGTTACAAATATGTTTAATCGGAAGATTGGACAGTGTCCTTTCGTAACTACCAATCAACAATTCCGCCATCTCCATACTTATAGCTTTCTAAAGTTCACTAATAATCCTTCATTTTGACAAACAATATTTTCGCTTGTTGTTGGCTCTGATATTTGTATGTGTCATATTGATAAAAATCTGTAAAACTGGGTACCTGGTAAAACGCAAAAATTGAATAGACCCATTAGGGAATTCTCGGATGGACAAGCAAAAACGACTTTAAATAAGCACCGTGAAAAATCTTTTTTCATAAACAGTAATGGTTCGGCGGATCGTTTTGGGCAAATCCATTAGTAAAAAAATGGAAATAACCTTTTTTTGCTTCGAACAATGTCGATCTCTCTCGTATTCTCTTTTGTCTGAAATATTCCAATAACGTAAATACATAAACCCATTATTTATATCATTTCCATGTTCATTCATTCTGGATGACCGTATGGGTCCCAATGCTTGGCTTTATACCTAAATCTCATACTTCATTCGAACACAGTAACAATATGCATGTGTGCATTTTCTACACGAATATATAGGTAATTACGGTGTTTCATGTGTGTGTGTGAATTTATGGCTTACAGAAACATGTGTTTAAGCATATGTATTACGTGCAGAAGCCTATTAAAAAGATTTGAAAAAATGAATATCCTTAACAGAATCGCTGATCTGAGGTTGATGGAAGACATAGTCAAGTTCACTCGTGGTTTTATGGAAATTCCTTCGCCTTTCATATTGTGATGAATCTTCGTTATTTGATGATGAAGATAATATAAATTTAAGAAAAATCTCTAGGATGGCTTTTGAAAATACTCTCTCAATGCTTTAGCAATTGCAAGAGCACTAGAGAGTTTATTTCAGAATTCAAGAAGAACAAAAATCTTCTTCATTGACGATACATTTGAGGAAAGTTATCAGTTTTTCACTGGTTATATGGTAGGTACAATGTTACAAGAAAAGCTCATTAAGATGTCTTTTAAAAGATCACTATGTAATATATTTTGTGAGATATGCCTCTTTTATTTCAGTTTAGATAAACAACATGAGTATTTTTGGGGGTTTTGTTACATCAAACTTTCAATTTCCGACTATTGCAATACACTCTGGACTATTCTTAAACTGTCTATTCATTTTCTTCTGTACTCAACAAAATACTGGTGTGTATTGATGCAATTAAGTATTTTAATTAAAATTGTTGCCCGAGTAAAACTAAGCTTCATAAGGGCAATCAAAATATACACTAACCTGGTAGCTATTTCAGGTATTTGGTGTTTACTTTTTTCTCTTTTAATTGTAATCAGCTGTTAATAAGATTATCTATTTTAGTTTTCATAGATGACTTGAAAAGACTACTTTTGGTCATTTTATTATCTGCTTAAGACTTGGCCGAGGTCCAGGCATCAAGCAATCTTAAATAGTCTCTAAGAAATTTAGGAGTGAAATGCTTTGCAATTCATACATCGCTTTAACTTTCAGCCTTTTCCGTGTGACTTCAACTGTGAAGGATACTAAACTGATTGTTGACGTCTGCAGTGGTGTTATTACTGACAACAGGAGAAACATTCTAGAATCAGTGACAAAATTGTGAATAGTCTATAACAGATATATCCAAGCGTGTACATTCACATAAAGAATCAGAGAACATAAGAAATATATTATCACATTTGTAATGTTATCGGTCAATGAGTGCCAAAGGTCATCTCTCTCTCTCTCTCTCTCTCTCTCTCTCTCTCTCTCTCTCTCTCTCTCTCTCTCTCTGAGAAAATATATTTCATATCTTATCCTTATTTCTTTACTGTACCAATCTCCGGAGAATATTACTTATTTACTTCCCAGCATGAAATTTGGAATAAGATTGCTGACCCTGTAGCACTTAGCCAAACCACTCCTCCACTATCATCGATTGGCTTGATAAAAAATACAGTACTTTGAAGATTTCAACAGTTAAGTGAATAACAGTAACACCAGTCTTGAATACTGCGCCTTTTTCAATTTAATATACTACCAATATCGGAAATCAGTTATCGTTTAGTACAGAAACTTCATCAGTGTACAAAGTAAGTGAAAAATGTAACCACATAATTTCCAAACCAACTTTAATATTTTAACCTCTTCCACTAAAACAATATCAAATTAAAAATCATCTTGGCCAACGCTCGGCTCGACGTTGTACTTATTTACATAGCGAAGTCCACAGGAACAAAGCGTGATCAAATCTCCGGCTTGTTTTTTTTTATGAGATATAATTTCTGTTAAGGGAAGTTTGTTTTTAATTTATATACAATCACACACAATACAGTTTAAATTTCAAAGATTTTGAAATAGCTTTTACTAACAGTATAAATTGCTTGCAAATAAATGTCGTTACTTTGTGCTTGTTATTGTCATTTCCTTCGTTCCTGTAAGCTTTCAGAATCAATTATATTATGAACATTCTGTGAAACGCAAAAGAAAGCTAGAATCCATTTCAGAGCTGAAGGGAGCAAATATTTCTCCAAACAGACTGGTACAAGCGTCAGCTGCCATTGATTTTTATCAAAGGCATCGCATAGTCAGTAAAAAGCCTCAAACCAGAGCATGTTATGTGTAAGTCACGGAACCTTATTGCGTTCAACACAGACATTCTAAACAGGATTTGTTATTTTTTCAGCACTGCTATGTGTAAAGTATCTGGATTAAAAAGTTAATAGGAAGTGATTTAATGTTTTTCCTTGTGAATTTCATTATGAATATGAAAAACATTACGAAACAAAAAAATTAGAAAATTCTAATTCCTGGTAAACGTGTGAGGTGTAACAGGGAATATTTTAATGGAGTCATTTTTCCTAACTGGTAAGGCTTCGTCTACAACTTTAAGTTGCAGGAATTTTCCATCGACCGAGATTTCCAGCCTGAGGACTGAAGGGTGCCTCTCGAAACTCTTTTGTTGCCATTTCAAATCTCAAATGAGATGAATGTGCGAAGAATTGAATAATGGATTCCAATCATTGTGATACCTAATCCTGAACATAGACGTTGTAGAGAGTATATACGTACAGTATTTCTTACAACAGTATTAGAATGTAAATTAGAAATGATTAACATTTAGTCCTCTCGATCCTTCTTGTAAACATGAAAATACAAAATTGCGCTCGAAGAATTTCAATTTTATTTCCTTCTTCCTCACATGAAAAATATTCGAACCCTTTCCAGTAATCGCGTAAATACCACAGTTCCTATGGTAACCTATAAATCCGAATGGCAATAACGCCCATATTTTCCTTTTATTCCAACAACCAAAAAACAGGTGGTGTCGAGGAACAGCAACACTGCTCTCTCTCTCTCTCTCTCTCTCTCTCTCTCTCTCAGTGTTGACTTCCTTCCACTGGGAAATACTAAAATCAAATCATTAACCTCATATTCTTAGCAATGAATACAATAAATACTGTACACCAGCAAGGTAATCATAAGAATATTGCAAATCGTCTCTCAACGATCATTTGAAATCATCTGCTCTTTATGTTTGTGTTTTTTGTAACGCTGACAATTTTTGCTTTATGATTTGTAAATGCAACGCTTTAACATTACTTATCACATGTTTGTGATATTACCGTCCACGCGTGAATGTAAGATGTAATTTTTAATAGATTTTACTATGAAATTCTTAACATGGAATTTTCATCTCTCTGTTCTCCGTGACTTCATTTTGCTCTTTTCCATGTCCTTTCTCTCTTTGTGCGTCTTCAAGAACGATTTATCCTTTGTAGAAAGATTTTCCTGTCTCCTGACCTCTGTGTGATAGAGCAATCTATCAAAAGCATTGAAAGGTAAGGACTCATTCGTCTGATGAAAGAGAGCCAGTAGCAAAGAGTTCCAGGAGATATGTTGTCTTTCCAAATGATGTTTTATTTGCACGGCCATGCTTCAGCTCTTCAATTTTTACCTCGGAACACAGGTTGGAGCATTTACACTTGACCGGTAACTGCAGGTACACATCTGCTTTTTTCTTGAAAGCATTTGTATGCAATGAATAGATTTCCTTCGTGCATAGTTTTAGATTCCGTTCTTTTCGACGATATCGGCATCAAAGGAATATTATCTCTTTAAGGTGATTTGCATTCATCTTTTACTCCCTACCTGAACGCATATGCAGCAACTCGTGCCGAGTAGGAACATACTTTCTATAGGTACGCGTGAAACGCATTGTCACCGCAAATTTAGAAAGAATTCCTTCGAAATTGAAACACAGAATATCATGATTGTAAATATTATCAAATTTGAGAATACTGTGACTATAAACATATAAAAGTCTTGTATATTTGACTCTAGACGTTATAAAAATATATTAACCTTCAGCATTCTAAAATCTGCGTGTAAGAATCCAGGGAAAGAATAAGCTGCCGAACGCCGCTCAAGAAGGAGCTTTGTCTCGTGGGACGGCGCTGCTGTGCATCAGTGCAATTTAATCTTGGAAGCCGTTTTGTATTTCTTTTTAATCTAGTCTGTGTGGGACTTGTGTTTTAATGTTGGCGTAAAATTAACCGATCTCTAGCTCAAGTCGCAAGAAAAGAATCCATTTTATATTATGATCTTGTGGATATATTTTTATGCTTAGAAAAGTAATTTATGCCCTTGTTTATCACATATGAAATGCTGATCTGATAAATATTTTTTGCTTAGAAAAGTAAATTTATCCCTTGTTTATCACATATTAAATGCTGATCTTAATAAAGTAAGAAAATCATGTCACTTTTAACAATTAATAAATTATGATAATCATTAAACCAATCTGTAGGCAGTGTTTTTTCTTTATTGAATTGTTAGGTAATTAGAATTGATAATCCAGTGACCCTCTTCATTTTGTATGCAGACATCTTTATCAATTTAAACATGTAATATAATAGAAAACAAACATGCTCCATTTACAGTATATATATATATATATATATATATTATATATATATATATATATATATATATATATATATATATTAATATATATATATATGTTATAGTGTTAATAACTTACTCACAATTATTTTAAAAGTATAAGTGGCAAGAACAGGCTCTTTCTCTTAACGATCAGTGCCACAAAGGTTAGAATTTAAAGCCAAGGGCAAGATCTCCAGACAGTGAAAAACACCAAATAACACTCAATGAGGATTAACGAAAATATAAACCAAATACTTTAGTATTTATTATAAACAAATCTTAAATTAAACCCACATAAAAAAAAACTGATTAGGTTTTACAAAATATTTTACCTAAAAATATCCTCATTCACCCGATAGAACAAGAGACAGTAATTAGGAGGAGGAAGGAAAACAGCCTATTTCTAGAAAGCCCTGAAAATATTCTTTTGGAGAAGATAATGAAAGAGGGAAAGAACCTTAATCCTAGATCATACAATTACCCAAAAATATTAACATACATAATTACAAATAACTTTACACGGATCACTCGATCTAACATCATCGGTGGTTACAAGCAGGCACTATATGGGCGATGACACCATTAATGAATGCACACACAAGGCTGTCTTATCAACTGCTCCGGAATCACGAAGGGGTCTGCAGCCGGAGGATACACTGACCCGCGTCAGTACGTCTATAAACAATATATTTCAGTATATCCTTACCAGCATTCTGGAACAGATTCAGGCCTTTTCACGGACTCCGGAGGTTTCAGGACGAAAGCAGGACAAAGGACAAGACAAGATGCATTCCCAAGGGCAGCAGGCAGGTCCAGAGATGCAGATACGTAGATATAGTATCCTCTGCAGCACACAGAAATGGCGCCTGAACAGAGCACAGGAGACGTTTCTCAAACAAGGCTGCAGCTTCCACAGCGACTTTAGTAATTAGGAGGCGGAACACCGTCAACGCCCTCCGTATACAGGGTGAAAAGGGGGGTCCTCAAACGTAGCAAGGCCAAGAGACTCTCCAAATTTTTAAAAAGTCCTGCAGTGATCAGGTCGGAAAGGGAAAACCTCCAAGATAAGGAGCCGAAAAGCATACTCCTCTCATCCTCAGCCAAAGGTTCTCACCAAAAGTGAGGCAACGACCCGCAAATCACCAAACAAGCATCCGGCCGAATAAATACATGAAAAGAGAAAAAAACAACTCTCATGGGCGAGGTACCACTTAAATAATAACAACCTTCGGTGGGAGCGAGAAAAACCTTAACCAGTCCTTTTTTTTTTGTGGCAATAAAAAAAATTAAATTTTAAGTAACTGGATGAAATTGACTTTACAGGCCACGAATGAAAATTAAGCATATTATTACAGCTCCCCACCAAAAGGAAAAAAAAAATTTATTATTTTTTTTAAATGAAAGAATTAACTTAATTTTCAAAAAACAAACGTTAACAAAATCTATTTAAATTAAAATAATAAAAACTTTATATATAAAGTTCATTACTCTAACAAAAGAGAGGGAGAGAAAAAAAAGTAAAAGCAATGTAAATATTGGACCTGAAAAACAAGAAAAATTGTTAATATTGAGGCATCCTTAATACGTTAACTACTTCTAAACAAATTAAACCTTCTCGAAGGCTCTCGATAAAGTATCGGGGACAACATTACTTTTGCCAGAGATGTGTTGGATATTAAGATTATACTCCTGCAGGATAAGACTCCAACGTAAGATGCGCTGATTCTTGTTCTTGAATTTATTTATGAAAATAAGCGGATTATGATCCGTTAACACAATTACTTGAGCCGGAGAGGACAACAGGTATACTTCAAAGTGGAGGAGGGCTTTTACTAACACAACGCTTCCTTCTCCACGGTCGAATACCTCCTCTCTCCTGGTAACAACTTCTTAGAGAAGTACGCCACAGGATGAGTCGTTCCATCGGGAAGTCTTTGAAGAAGAACAGCACCTAAACCTACATCACTGGCATCTGTCGCTAAACAAAAAGGGAGAGAAAAGTCCGGGGAACGTAATAATGGAAAAGTTATTAAAGCAGATTTCAATTTTTCAAACGATTCCTGACACTGGTCATCCCAAATAAATTTTACATCTTTCTTCAAAAGATTAGTTAATGGATGAGCAATATCGGAAAAGTTTTTCACAAACTTGCGGTAGTAACCTACCATGCCCAGAAAACGTCTTACACCTCTCCTATTTTGAGGTACAGGAAAGTTTGAAATAGCCTCCACATTCGCTTTCTTAGGAGCGACTTTACCCAGGCCTATCTCGTGCCCAAGATAAACTACCATTGGCCTGAGCAAAATCACTCTTCCTTAAATTAACTACCAAACCAGCCTTTCTTAGAACCTCAAATAGGCTCTAATTCTCTTTAGATGTGTCTCCCAATCGTCGCTATAAATGTTAAATTCAAATCATCATATACTACACATCCTTCTAAATCACAAGTAATGAAATTCATGAGTCTTTGAAAGGTGACGGCTGCATTTTTCATACCGAATGGCATAACCTTGCATTCATACAGCCCATCACCTGTCACAAATGTAGAAATTTTCCTTGCCCTGGGTGAAAGACCGACCTGCCAGTAGCCTTTCAACAAATCAAATTTGCTTATATATTTAGCAGATCCCACACGGTCGATACAATCTTCCACCCGAGGCAAAGGGAAGGAGTCTGTCTTCGTAATAGATTAACCTTGCGATAATCAAAGCAGAGTCTATGCTCGCCACCCTTCCTTTTTAACCAAGACTACCGGAGAGCTCCAGGGGCTACAACTGGGCTCTACGAGATCGTGGTCCAGCATATACTTCACTTCGTCTTTAACGATGTCCCTTTTGATGGGGTTTAACCTATACGGACTTTGTTTAATAGGTCGTGCCTCCCCTACATCAACATCGTGTTCTAAAATATTAGTGCGTCCTGGTGAATCCTGAAATAAATCTTTATAATTATTAAGTTAACATTGTTAAAGACTTTACTTTGTCCTTATCCAGGTGCTGAAATTTAACATCAAGGTTATTGAGAATACTTGAATTATTAGACAGACCATCAGGTCCCACAGATAATTTAATGTCTACCATAGGATCTACTTCTACCTCTACCAGTGAAACTGGTTCTACGTCTACCTCTACTTCTCTACTGACAAAAGGCTTTAACATATTTATGTGACAAATTTGGGTTTTTCGACGTCTTTCAGGAGTCTCAATCAGGTAATTAACATTATTCAATTTCTTGAGTACCTTCCACGGACCTGAGAATTTTGACCTTGAGTCGGATTTCCAGGCATGGGAAGCAATACCAAGACTTTGTCTCCTGGATCAAAATGTCTCATTTGGGTTCCAACATCATAATTTGTTTTCATAGTAGCTTGAGCCTTTGTTAAATTTTCCCGGGCAAAGGTCCAAGCTCTACGCAGTTTCTCCTGTAAATTAGATACATAATCCAAAACATTCATTTCCGGGGTTTCTCCCTCCCAGTGCTCTCTCACAACATCCAATGAACCACGAACACAATGTCCAAATATAAGCTGAAAGGGAGAGAAACCCAAAGTCTCATTAGGCGTTGACCTGATTGCAAATAAAGCATAAGGGATCTCTTTATCCCATTCACAACCTGTTTCCAAACAAAATTTTTTTAAGACAGATTTCAGGTTTGGTGGAATCTTTCCACTTGGCCCCGACTTTCAGGGTGATAAGGGGAGGAACAGTAACATGGTCAATCCTAACTCATTCATTTTTCGCTTAAAGTACCTACTTGTAAAGTTCGTACCACAGTCACTTTGAATAGTCTTTGGATTACCAAACCTCGTAAAGAAGCCAACCAGCGCCTCGACAATTTTCTCCCCTCTAATACTCCGCAGCGGGACCGCCTCAGGGAAATGTGACATCCTATCAACCATTGTCAAAATATATTCATGTCCCCCGCGCGTCCGCAGTAAAGGACCAACAACATCAATAATCACTTCCCTGAAAGGTTCTCCCACTGACAGAATAGGAATTAAAGGAGCTTTTGGAATTTTCTGATTCGGTTTCCCCACGAGTTGACAAACCTTGCAAGATAATACATGTCGTTTTACATCACGACGCATTACCAGGCCAGAAAAGTGTTCGGAGCGAGTATCTGAAAAGTTTTCCTGACCCCGAAATGCCCTGAAAGGTTAGTAAAAATGAAATGTGCTAAAAATAATAACTAACTTCCCCCCGAACGGTATCGTTCTGGAATTACCAATTGCCTTAAAACCTCAACTTGGTCAGCAGGCGCATTAAGTTGACTACTGACTCTATACACCAAACTTTCTGTTTAAGAAAAACAGGTTTTGATAAATCATCAAAACATCCAAAATCATTCAAAATTAGAAAACTCATTTGCTTGGGGCTTCTTGTAAAAGAGCCTCGACATCCTTCGATATCATTAAACAAAATATCTCTACTACTACTACAACTACTCGTCACTGTGTCAGTCGCCTGTCCATTCATTTCATCAAAGTCTAAATTAACATTATCGAGATCAATCTCTCGAGCACGAGAACGCGTAATAACAGAGGTAGGTTCCCACAGAGAAACATCAAAAACAATACGCATCATCCTCTATCTCCGTAACAGTCAAAATTGGGATAAATAATTTGCCTCGTCATGTAACACCAAATCATTAGCAAATACATGTCAACTACCGGGAACAGGTAAACTGTCGACCACTGCTAGTTTTACCGTACCCTCGTAATACTCAGTTTCTAGATACATTGTTTCGAGAGGATAAGAAGCAATCGTGTTAGGAATCCACCCAGAATTACAAAATCATTATTTGAAAATTCAAAGCCATTAGGTACAGACGTTTTTAAAATTAAAGATTGACCTGCACCAGTGTCACGAAGAATCTTAACACTACGTCCTATTCGTTTGTCAACATCAGTGAAAATAAATAGTCTCATTCGATATGTATTTAGCAAATTTTAGTCACTTGCTCTCATTCGATACCTCTTTCTTTGGAGATGTCTCCGCAGAAACAACATTACGGGTTCCGTATTCCTTTCTAGGTAATTTTTCCTAGCAAAGCAATTCGCTTTTATATGACCCTTCCTATTACACCAATAACAACTTAACCCAGACTCGTGAGATTCTCTGCGTCCACTACCACCACCAGACATACTACTATTCACGTAACTACGCGATACTACACTACCGTTTTTACTGCTATCTACATTACGGTTCACACTTGCATTTTTATCAAAATCAGTAGACCTTTTCTGATATGGTTTTCCCTGCCAAATATTTCCATTACGTGGAGAGAACTTTTTAGACATATCTTTCCTTACCGGGTCTTGTCTATGTGCAAGGGAGTACTCATCAGAGGCAATTGCCACCTCCTGTAAAGAATCAATCTTTAACTCCTCCAAATGAATCTTTAGCTCCCTTGACACAGACCTCTTAAATTCTTCGGTCAAAATTAACTCCCTAAACTTTTCAAACGAGTCAACCTCCTTAGACTTTAACCAGTCGTCCATGAACTGTTCTTTCTTTCGGGCGAATTCTACGAAAGTCATATCCGGACTCTTTTTAAAGTTCCTAAATTTTTGTCTGTATGCCTCCGGAACGAGATCGTAAGCTTTCAGGATTATCGCTTTCACAGTCATAATCAGATGACAATCCCTCGTTAAGTGTATTGTACACACGCTGCGACTTACCTTTTAAGCGACACTGGAACAAAGTGGTCCACATGTCCCGAGGCCAATTCAACTTCTTAGCAATTCTTTCATAAGAAATGAAGAATTCGGAAACGTCTTCCTCATTAAATTGGGGAACAAGTTTAAGGGCGCTTAACAGGTTAAATCTATCATTATCACTACGATTATTACCATTATCGGCCGACATCTGCAATTTTAACAATTGGATTTCATGATCCCTTTCCTTCGCCCTTTCTTCAGCCTGTAGCTGAAGTGCTTTAAAATCCAACTCTTTAATCCTGGATTGCTCCTTCAAAATATCCAATTTCAGTTGGCTTACCTGACCATCATTTATATAATTTCCACTGCCTGTTTCCCCATTTTTATTACTAACATTGTCTTCCTCAACATCTCTGGCACCTACCACCTTATTTTCACCATTTTTATTACTATTCCCTATTTCCTCATCACTGATGATACCTAAGGTTTCTTTAAACAACTTACCAGCTTTAATTACCTCAAATAAGAGCTGACCTTTCCTAACCTCTGAAGACACACTCACACCTAGAAATTCACCTAATATCCATAACTGATCTCGTTTTAGATCAAAGAGATTCCTCTCCCAATCAGGGTCTGCCAACTGGGCAGCAGCATTCTCTTCCTCATCAAAATAATGCATAATTATATACTAAGTGGGGTGGAACTGAAAATAATCTACCTAAGCCATCCACTGACCTAAAACACCTCTTTGAATGCACTCGTGAATTACACTGTCGGATGATCCTGGCAAGGTCGCCAAATAGGTTATGAACATTACTCACAATTATTTTAAAAGTATAAGTGGCAAGAACAGGCTCTTTTCTCTTAACGATCAGTGCCACAAAGGTTAGAATTTAAAGCCAAGGGGCAAGATCTCCAGACAGTGAAAAAACACCAAATAACACTCAAAGAGGATTAACGAAAATATAAACCAAAACTTTAGTATTTATTATAAACAAATCTTAAATTAAACCCACATAAAAAAAAAAAACTGATTAGGGTTTACAAAATATTTTACCTAAAAATATCCTCATTCACCCGATAGAAAACAAGAGACGTAATGAGGAGGAGAAGGAAAACAGCCTATTTCTAGAAAGCCCTGAAAATATTCTTTTGGAGAAGATAATGAAAGAGGGGAAAGAACCTTAATCCTAGATCATACAATTACCCAAAAATATTTACATACATAATTACAAATAACTTTACACGGATCCACTCGATCTAACATCATCGGTGGTTACAAGCAGGCACTATATGGGGCGATGACGGCCATTAATGAAGTGCACACACGGCTGTATCACTGCTCCGGAATCACGAAGGGGGTCTGCAGCCGGAGGATACACTGACCTGCGTCAGTAACGTCTATAAACAATATATTCAGTATATCCTTACCAGCATTCTGAACAGATTCAGGCCTTTTCACGACTCCGGAGGTTTCAGGACGAAAGCAGGACAAAGGACAAGACCAGATGCATTCCCAAGGCAGCAGGCAGGTCCCAGAGATGCAGATACGTAGATTATAGTATCCTCTGCAGCACACAGAAAGGGCGCTACCCGAACAGAGCACAGGAGACGTTTCTCAAACAAGGCTGCAGCTTCCACAGCGACTTTAGTAATTAGGAGGCGGAACACCGTCAACGCCCTCCGTAATACAGGTGAAAAGGGGGGTCCTCAAACGTAGCAAGGCCAAGAGACTCTCCAAATTTTTAAAAAGTCCTGCAGTGATCAGGTCAGGAAACCTCCAAGATAAGGAGCTGAAAGCATACTCCTCTTCATCCTCAGCCAAAGGTTCTCACCAAAAATAAGGCAACGACCCGCAAATCACCAAACAAGCGGATCCGGCCGAATAAATACATGAAAAGAGAAAAAAAACAACTCTCAGGGTGGGCGAGGTACCACTTAAATAATAATAACCTTCGGTGGGAGCGAGAAAAACCTTAACCAGTCTTTTTTTTTTTTGTGGCAATAAAAAAAATTAAATTGAAAGTAACTGAATGAAATTGACTTTACAGGCCACGAATGAAAATTAAGCATATTATACAATATATATATATATATATATATATATATATATATATATGTATATATATATATATATATATATAAATCACTCTTGCACATGAGTTTATATCAAACATCACAGAGAAGGTTTGGATACGCAAAAAGAATCAAACTGGAAAGAGACAATACACTTCCTAAGCTCATTTCAAATTATGACAGTAATAACAAAATGCTGTATTTAAGGGCCATCGCATCATGATATGCGTATTTTTTTAGGTGTATCAACATTTCCAAATAAAGTTTTCAATAAATTGAAGTAGAGTTTTGATTGTAACGATTTTTAAATTTAAATGATTTTTTTATAAATTGTATATAAGTAGTTAATCGATACTTTTAAATAAATTCATATGAAGTTTCAATAGTACGCAATGATTTTTAATTCAAATAATTATTTTCATAATTGTAAATAAGCAGCCAATAGCAAAATTTTAAATAGATTCACATAAAGTTTTCATAGTGATGGTTTTTCCTTTCTGTCCTTTTTCTTCTTTATAAATTGTATTATTAAATTACAACTTTCCTCCAGTCAGTTTCTCCATGGCAATTATAACACATTTGTAGCTCAAATGATTTATATGAATCACGGTGATGTGATAATTATTCTTATACATAAATACATACATACATATTATATATATATATATATATATATATATATGTATATCTATATATATATATATATCTATTATATTATAATTATATATTACATATAATATATATATATAATATATATATATATATATATTATATATATATATATACACGTGCGGTGCGTGTTGTTAACCACCCATGCGCCAAATCGCTTTTCTCCCTAAGAACAAAGAGGAGCCAAATCCATACGAATTTTGTTGCTCCCTTGAACCATCGATTTCCTGTTAACTTTGTTTCAGCGTCATTGATCAAAATTTATATTACTGTAGGGCACCATGGATGATTAAAATTGAAAAATATGAATTATTACGTTAATTATTAAAATTTAGTTGTTGTTTACTGTTGTATTCAACTTCATTCTGCATTTTTCTAATGTTTTTTTGTATAACATTTTTGAATCCAAATAACTCGGGAAAATAGTTACAAAGATACAAGTTTATATGAATAAAATCAGTTCGGTAAAATTATCTAAAATACGTTTATATACAATTTGTAAATGTGAAGAAAAGGAAAAAGTGCTCTCAGATTTTTGTTGAGGTCCACTTACATTGCGTATCCGACTGGTCTAGTATAAAAAAAATCTAGATTAATGCAAAAGTACATTAATGCTTTCAGAAGAGAAAATAAGGAACCAACTGTGAAATATTTTTTGAGCAGAAATCCTTATGAAATTACTCAATTTTTTATAGAATTAATCTTCGAAGAATAACAAAGCCGAGATGGTTGCATGATCTGGGGTAATTACGTGCCACGAAAGGTATGAAAACAATTAAAAAAAAGATTAAGAATAAAATTAGTTTATAAGAATTTACCACCAGTCTTTAGTCGTCCTAACTGGAAGTTTTTATTAAAAAAATCTAATAAATAAATCAAAGTCAAATCTCACAAAGAATGAGAGAAGTTGGAAAAGAGTGTGAATCTAAAAGAAATCAAGGCCACGAATTCAGTCGTTTTCCCCCTTTCTTATCCATATCACAGACTCTAGGACAACGATAAAGTAGGAATAAAATGCCTTGTTTTCCTTACGATTTCATTTTGGTTAACTTCAATCTTTACCAACTGCTTTCCCGTAACTGTTATTTAGCTGACCCCGAACGTTTTTTTTGTAAAAATGTATATGAGGCAATAGAATACTTACTGAATCAGCTCTCTACGAGGAAACTCAGATATAAATCATAATTCCACTAAGGTTTTCAAAATGTGGAGAAAAAACAGTAGTGTATTGCTAGTGGCCTTTGATATTTTAACCTAAAGTGTAAATGAAAGAAACTGAGTAACTGATCATAGAGCCTTATTAGACACGCAAACACAACCTTTTATATTCAGTGCGACCTAGACTGTCAGCTTAAGCTTAAACAGGTGTTAATGAATGACCAGCTTGAACAAGATAAACATAATTAAGCTATCAAATGTCCTCCCCTAATTCGACTTGCGGAAACCGCGTACGATAATGAGGCACTTTAAATGAAAAGGAGTGAGATTCTTCTCACGTAAGCCCTTTCAACAAAGTTTCATTTCCATTAATTAATACGATTCGTTTGATACGTTTGTATTGGGTGGGGGACTCATTTACATTGTAATTTGACCACTGTATCGGCTCATAATCTTTTTCCTCGGCCTACCTAAATGAGCGCTGGGTACAAATGGAATTTTGCCCTTCCCCTTACCGTCGTTTGTTGCTGCGGTGTATATTGACGCTAAGTTGGTTGGTCTTATATATAATTAATAATGGTCAGAAGTAATTGTGG
>NC_061087.1:73149454-73161954 GCF_015104395.2 Macrobrachium nipponense | reverse complement strand
CAGCATTCCATCATAGGAAATGGCTGGGAATTGCTAGAAGATATTTATAAACTGATATGGTTTGAAGGGGATCAAACGCCAAAAAGTCTGATTCCTGAGGAAGATGAACTAGAGACAATAGAGAGTGACGTGTACATTGCATCGTGCATCGTTCGATAAAGAAAAATGCTCTGTTGTAGAGAACACTAGTACTCGATTGTGTGAACAAAAATACAGTGAAAGATAAATTACTGACAAAACATCAACTTATGATACCTGGAAATTATGTACAAGCACATATTAAGTTATGATCACAAAGAATGTGTCTGTGCAATAGTCACTCATTAGTGGATTCAAGGAGCAGACTGTGCCTTGTTCTTATTTAGTTGTATTATATGAAACATTATCTTTTACAAATAAATTTTGTATTATAAGTTCGGGCCAGTCTCCACAGAATTTTTCATTTACAACTTAAGTTTCCTTAAATATCACAGTCACAAGACTATATTTTTAAGTATATTCCCTCTACTGTATAGTTTGACAAAGGATATAAAACTGAATATTAATTTCCAATATATGTAAGATAAGCCGGAATCAAATCTAGAACACCAGAGTTATCTAATGTTGTAGGTACCCCTTGAATAAGATTATTATTATTATATATATATATATATATATATATATATATATATATATATATATATATATATATATATATATATATATATATATATATATATATATATATATATATATATATATATATATATATATATATATATATATATATATATATATATATATATATATATATATATATATATATATATATATATATATATATATATATATATATATATATATATATATGTATATGTATATATATATATATATATATATATATATATATATATATATATATATATATATATATATATATATATATATATATATAATATATATATATATATATATATATATATATATATATATATGTATGTATATATATATGTATGTATATTATATATATATTTATATATATATATATATATATATATATATATATATATATATATATATATATATTATATATATATATATATATATATATATATATATATATATCTTATTTTTCAAGTTATAAAAGTATATATTTCTAAATGAATTATAAATGGGTATAAAAATTAGAACACATATGAGGTTATCTAACGTCGTAGGTTCTATGTGACTACAATTAATTTTATGTACGTATTTTATTTTTTCTCTGCTTATAAGAGTATTTAGTTTAAAAATATTCAAGTAAAAATAATATTGTGGACTCCCAATAGTTTTTATTAATGCTATAGGTATTCTATATATGCCGAATTATATACATTGTGGGTTTATAACTTATTTTTTAAAAAGTTATTTAAATATACTATGATGCACAGTAGATGAACATTGTTTTGATTTTGCTACATCAATGCTTGTTTTTGTATTATAGATTATCAACCGCCACGGTGATAAGGCAGTTTTTCAGTCTTTAATAGGCGTTATACGAAACTCAGGACTTCAGGAATATATATATATATATATATATATATATATATATATATATATATATATATATATATATATATATATATATATATATATATATATATAATAAAGATACGTGGAATATGTCTTGCAGTGTCACTGATATACTGAACATGTGAAATAAAGATGATTGATAGTCCATTCTTTAGCCTCGTCATAAATTCACTTAGCATTAGATGGGACACTTAAGACTGGACAATTTCTGTATCAGAAGGGTCTACAGGATTATTTCCACAAAGTTTCATCGATGCCAGCATAATGTTAACGAAATATGATTTGGTCCCCTTTTTGGAGCAGTCCTCGACATTCTTTGCAGCAGAGTTGCAATTTAAGAAATACATATCTGCAGTGACTGTCGCTAAATGAACTCATTTTCATGAGCTTGACTGATGTACGTCAAAATGTTGATTTAAAACTGATATTCAGGGGCTACTTTGACTTCCCCTTGTCCAACGGCAGCACTTTCAAAACACTTAAGACACATTCCCGGAGTTTCTATTGACTGTACTTAGGCTTAATTAAGCTTTCAACTCATTTGCACGCGAGATGTCATACAAATTTCTGCTAGCTTCCGGACTATGTTGCATGCTGCCCAAAGGACGGGTAGGAGGGAAGGGCCTAAGTTAGACATGGAATGTCTTTATTCCCTGATTATAGTTACCCTTTTCATGAATTAAAGTGCGATAATACCGGAATTTCTTAACGTACATAAATAATACAGGAGGAAGGTAAATAACTCCTAAAACATACACAAAACGGTAAGATTGTTTTTTTTTTTTAATTTAATTTCTTGTGAGCAAAAATGAATGAAGAAATTAAATAGTTTCATCGCAAACATGCCCAATCCTCATCTCAATCTTTCATTTTTTGTTTTGTAGCAGCAGTTTCTCTAACGTGCGGCAGGTTCAAGAGGTTACCAATTTAAAATCTGGATTTACAACATTTTTGTTTCATCACTTGGTAGAAATGTATATAAGTGACCTTGAGACCTGAGTTGTGATTAGTTGAGTTGTTAAAAGGTGAGCCACTTTGGAGTGGAAGGTTTTAGTCTATTATCGTGCATCTACACGGGCAAACAATGTCCGACGGACAAGAATTGTTCCCAGTTAACAATTGTCTGCCGGTCTTTGCCTTGGGAGGAGAGTAAAAACAGTGGTATACAACCTCATCTGGTACCACTGTTTGTCGCCAGATCTACTTCCATCGTTTCAACGCTTATGAAGTCATCTGCTTCGCGTATGATATCGTAACAATGTTTGTCCGACCGTGTGGACGCACCTTTAGATAAGAAAGCGGGACCCGTCTTTTCCCACCTACGCCCAAAGCATCAAACTAGTCATTTACTATAAAGTCTTAGGGCCCCCCATTCACGCTCAGTTGCAGCCTTCAGGTGAGAACGTTGTGGGCGTGGTTTAACTGTATCGTTGCGGGTATGGCGGGATTTTATTCCTAAGGTTCGAAACTCACAGGCGACCGGACAGCTCGAGACCTGTTCGAGCAGGCCTGAATGTATATGAGGTGTCTTCGACGCGGCCTGCAGGCTTATCCTCAGTCTATGGTTAAAAGTCGCAGTGGAAGAACCCATTTAGTAGGCGACCACTATGTCAGACATCTGGTAGATAAAAGATTTTGGAAACGAATTCATTGATGTATACAAGCAACATCCATGTATATGGAATATTTTTTTTTCTTTAAGTTTTTATTCAATAGATTATTTACAAAACATTACAATAATCAAGAAACTACATATATTTTCATCTAGAATATATTGGCATTTAATGTTACAAAAATTTTTTGTGATATATTTTAACAATTTCTCTTTTAAAATGGCCTTGATATCTCTGTTTTTTTTTATAATCGAAGCTTTTATTCTATTTATAATCAAACGTTCAGGCACATTCTTTTCTTTGAACAACCATATATTTACAATATAACTAAGAGTAAAGACTATTCAGACACGAATATGAAAAATGAAGCGTATGAGACATTGGTGAAGAAACTTCTAGAGAAGAATGGGAGTGTTACCGTGACACGGTAACCAAGAAGATAAACAACATACGTAGTTCCTTCAGGAAAGAAATGAAAAAGGTTGAAAATTCAAAGAAGTCTGGGGCAGCTACAGATGAGGTCTATCGTCCAAGTCTGTGGTACTACGACCAGCTTTTATTCCTTCGTGACCATGAAACACCAAGAACATCATCATCAAATATTGAAGAGGTATGTAAACAGCTTTAAATATCATATTAAAACGTTTCACGCTGTGAGGCATTTTGCAGCCTTTTTCTTGGAACCATCAAACTGTTCTGTACAGCTCTATAAGAATATAAAAAAACTTAAAAGTGTAAAGACTTGCGCAATTTTCCCTTCGTCATCCATATACACTTCCTAATATGAATAAAATAGTCTTAATAACCTGAAAAATGAATTGTGTCACCTGAGCGTGAAAGGAATAATACTCAGTAAATATAGATAATAATTCATTATACTGAATATAAATGCACACCTTTATTTCATAATTGCCTGTAATACATATACATGTATTTTCTTACATAACCCTCACACATTCCAATGGTACAAAAAATCTCCCACTGTTGGGATATAGATTGACATAAGCAGTAATAAACAGTAAGTGATGAGAGTTGACCACGTATGTGGATATTTAGCCTGCACAATGACTCATCATTGCATCTTATCATCAACAATCAAACCCTACCCTCCTGAATTAAAAGACTCCAAATACAAGCTACGTACGTCCTTTGCCTCACAGTTAATGAGGTCTACGCTCTATAGCTAATGGGGTGGATGCCTTTTCCATTTTTTCTTTAGCTGGGTATCAGAAAGGATGTTGCAGGCCTTGTTATTACGGTTACCCCTCTCTCGCCGAAGAAAGTTGTGCAACATACAGCAAGCCTTGACCACAGAAACTCCATTCTCTGCATCGAGATTTATGGGGGAATGGAATATGTGGAATTTTAGAAGCTAATATTCCGAATGTACTCTCCACAATGCGGCGGGTACGAGACAATCTATAATTGAATACTTGTTCCTCCTTCTTTCCTGTTGTGTGACTAAATGGCTTCAGAAAATTTGGTCTCATTGGCGTCATCACCCATGAATACAAAAGGCAAGGTCCGATTTGAGGGTATAATTATTACGGGATCTGGTATATTCAGTGTGTTGTTGGCTAACTTCTCCCCAAACTTTGTGTTCTCAATTACACCACCGTCCTAAATTCTCCCATGAGTGCCAAAGTCACACAATATAAATTCATAATTTGCGCTAACGACTGCCATGAGAACCATGCTGTGATATCCTTTGTAATTATAAAATAAAGATCCTGAATTAGGGGGAGGAACAATTGCTACATGTTTCCCGTCTACAGCGCCCAGGCAATTAGGGAACTGCCACATTTCTTTCGAAGTCTTGACCAATCTGGCACCATCCTCCTTCGAATGTGGGAACTGTGGAGATAAATGCATAATAATAATTAAATTAATACTGCTTTATTCAATAATACTAATATCTATGTTATTTTTGTCCCAATTTAAGGATGTGATCGAGATGGATTGCCAGTCTACATCCCAGCCTGGAGCTTCAAGACCCCTTCCATTACCACCTGCAAAACAGAGCCGCCAAACCGGTGACCGTCAGTGAGCAACAAGGCTGATGAGGTTCTGGGCATCATTGGGGACAAATTACTGGGAGCACGTGAAGAAGATGAATATGATTTGTTTTGTAAAATAATTGCAAGTAAATTGCGTAAAGTTGACGATGAACAACGAAAATTTGCTCAAAAATTGATAAATGATGTTCTATATGACGTAGAATTTGGACATCTTAGGTATGCTAGTAGGGTCATGAGTGCTATATATATATAATGTCCAAGAATAATCGACCAAACATTTATTGTTTGGAGATTCATTGTCCACTGACAAAAACAAAGAAGAGTTACAAAGTCTTGAGTTATTAGAACATTCCATTTAATACTTCTTACTTTGCCGTAGCAAAGAGTATATTGCAATCCTTATGGTTGAACATTTATATCAATGTTTAATACAAATGTTGGCATCGTTTAATAAGAATAAAAAATAGGAAGCATATAATACTAAGCTTCTACACATCCTATTTGCTCATGGGGTGCTTTGGGTAACCTAAAAACGTAATGTATGTGAGGATACAAAGCTAATATTAATATACTATAATTATAGAGTGTATAATTATGCGCAGTATTTTGTAATATTGTTTTCAGCTTCATATGTGTCCTTTATGTATATAAAACAATAAAACATCATACACTTACCTTCAAATTATTCTTTTCTTAATACCTTCCATATAACTTCGCAAGTGTCTGGAATTATGTGTCCCAAAGCTTGTGGTGATACTGCTACGCTGAATTTCAGGTCATCGTAAGACCTTCCTGTTACTAAATACCGGAGAGTTGCAGCAAGTCTATCTCTTGGTGATATAGCAGATCTCATGCAAGTGTCTTTCCTCTGTATATGTGGTGCCACAAGGTCTAGAAGCTTGCGAAATGTAGTCATCCATTCGTAGATAGTTAAAGAAATCATCGAGCCTCCCATACTAATGTGACAACAGGTTTGTGTGCGAAGTACTTCTCTTTTTTGCTAGCCATTCCTTCATCCAAACCCTTTTTCCTCCTTTTCCTTTTCGGGCTGCTTACGTTTCTCGTAAGCTACAATACAAAGAGCTAGAATCTGCAGCTCCCTCTCTGATAACAACATTCCCATTGCTGGCCGAGAGTAGACTGACCTGATTTCACTCAGGCCGCTTGCGTAATGTATGGGTACAATTTCGGTCGTCCGGCCACTGAAGCCCCGCCCCCCCCAAACCGGAGACCTGCAGGTAGTACTGGTGCGTGAATGGGGCCCCTTAGGACGGCCGAGCTCCACATATGGAATAACCAGGCTCCCTCCACAGATGATCGAAACAAGAGGAACGACATCAAAACGTTTTAGCGCTATGAAGTAGGATGCTTTTACTTCTGGATGATGTTATATTGTCTTTTCAAGATCCTCTTATGTCACTTACGGGATGAGGTGTATATGATCATCACCGGCACATCAGTTCCATTGCCTTACTAAAATGATGATGATCAAAGCCACCGAAATAACGGACTGTGCCACAGATCCATTTTGCCTTCGATCGTGGAAATAGTAGTGTTGTACTGAAGCAACAGTTTTCATTCTTTTGGCAATTGTCCAAAGACCCTCCTAGATGGACATCTGATTCATTGCTAATCAGATAATACAAACCCCATCTCTGATCATGAGATGTGAAGGCTTCAACCAACAATGCGTCTGAAGAGTCACCCACCAGCGTGTTTATATCAATTTTATAAATTTCTTGTCTTACTATTTGCAATCGTCTCTTGTTATTGGACTTAGTGCAGAGATTCTCACCAGTTTTCTTATTCTCTATCATAATGGCTGCCTTTGAGCAAGGGACAATAATATTACCAACCAACCAAACTGCTTTTTACTTTGTAACCATTCTCTCTCTCTCTCTCTCTCTCTCTCTCTCTCTCTCTCTCTCTCTCTTTCCCATAGATGCAAAGGAATCTCCCACCGAATACACACCTGACAACTAAGCTTCCAACTCCCTTCGTTTTTTACCTACTTTTTCTTTCATGGTCTACCAGGACGGTAATTACTCATGGGGTGGAATGCAGCGAGGGAAAGTCAAATCGCTGTTGATTTACAATGCACTCTCGCTGCAAGTTACCAGAGTTTAGCATTTCAATCGTTTGAAATACTTTGCTGCGTTCAGAAGAGCTTTCACTTACTTTTTCTGTGTATTATACTTTTTGACGTGTGAAAATAAATTTCATCCCATACCAGAGTATTTTTTAGGGAAAATATATATATTCTTTTACTTTTGTACCTATAAGAAATGTGTTTGTCTTTTTTCAATTATATGCAATAGAAAACTACAATATTTTAGAACACTGCATTGAGTGCAATTGATTATTTTTAATTCGTAATCAAATATCTTCCACTTATATAGTATTTCGATATCGGTATTTCAGACGCGAATGGTATTCATCACTATAATGCTTTGTAGATCCCATCATCATTCGTGCTCGCTTTTCACCCTCCTTCTTTATGTCTGTCTGAACCTGGAAAAGCGACACCAAAGACTAAATGGCCTAATGTTGCTTTCCTCATAAGCGTTAAACTGAACATGCATATTTATGACTAAAACCACAGTGCTTTTACAGGCAACGATGACATGGTATTACGTTACTATTTAGTATATTCAATTTATAAAACAGAAAAAGGCATTGTAAGCCAAAGGTCGCCTTAGGCATGTTAGCATGACTAGATCTTTTCAAGTTCCCATCTCTCCAGCGGTCTATATGAAAGGAGAACCAGTGAAAATGAGTCTCTTCTTTATCAACTGAAATAGTAAAGAACTGTGGTAGGACACCAGACCTACTCTTCATAATACAAGTTTCATGAATTGCTCCCGATTCCTCTCGCCTTAATCCAGTTTGAGATGCAATTACCGTATAATTTCTGGTATAATAAACGAAGTCATTAAGAAAAGCATATCAAAGGTAGTTATCGTATGAAGATTAACGTTGTGGTTAACCCTACCCTTTTCCAATTATTCTGAGTAACTTGATTACATAGCAAGAAAAATCTCATTCACTTTCCTTTCATCTTAAGAGCTCCATTCACTGCTGGGTCCTCTCTCCTCCACCTGAAATACTAAAAAGTTTCACCACTATTGCATTTCAACTCTTTCTACAGTGTTCGGTCTATAATAGGTATTTTATATTTGTGCCATCTTCCGAAGCTGGTCATCATAAATCATTTCTGACGTATGCTCATTTTTACTACTAATACTCTGTATTTTTTTTTTACTCGGCGTAGCTCTGATATTACGAAAGATCCTTCCATGTTGTTGCTTATTACCATTTAGATCATCTCGGAGTTGTTATTTCTTAGTCGAAACCTAAGATTTTAATTTCTTTTTAACGAATAACCTAGTAAGTGCTAGGGTCATTATAAAATGCTGCTTTAATCAATTATATCTTAAATAAGTGTTGGGGGTAGACCCTCTTTTAAACAAATCTTGTTGAAAAGGATTGCTGCATCAGCTCCATTAATTTTGAATAGAGTCTTCTCTATTTTCCTTATTAAGGATTTCTCAATGTTGCTGAAACTGGCAAGCAACGTTCCAAAGGGGATCATCAAATCCGGTGTAGTCATATTGAATTATCTTTATTACTGCTATTACTACTACAAGTTCTCTCTCTCTCTCTCTCTCTCTCTCTCTCTCTCTCTCTCTCTCTCTGACGTTTCGCCCAGGTCTGCTAGGGCATGGTCACAGCGATGGTTACTGGAGGACTGAACCTTAATGTACAATGAAGCATCATTGAAGCTGCCCTTTTATTAAACAATTTGACAATCAACTTCTGAATCTGAGTTCTGATCTTTTTAAATTAGAAAGTTGATCTTGTTTATAAAATTGTAAGGAAATACAATGTAACCTTTAGGCAACAGTCTGTTCTACTAACTGCATTTCAGTCCTTAAGCACTTTTAAAGTATTCTTACTTATTGTTTGGTAGTGACAATTTGTAATGATGTTTTGCTTCTTAATGGCTTTGATCTTTGGTTTGTGTAGTTTTCTTGTTTATGCCTCTATTTATTATTTTACTTTGTGGCCCAAAGAAGTTTAAGCCAATACACGAAAGCGCTTGATACCAGGTCTTTACTTTTCACCTTTCATGTGCCTGTCTATTTATATATATATATATATATATATATATATATATATATATATATATATATATATATATATATATATGTGTGTGTGTGTGTGTGTGTGTGTGTTTTATGCATTTATTTCGAAGGCGTTTGTTAATCCCTAGGAAGGGTTGATACCTACCAGAGAGCCATAAAGATTCTAAATCATGTAGAAGCCCCAATTAGTGACAATGGGGCTGTCCCATTTCTACAAAAAACTACAAACACCTCATCACCCTGTCAGCCAATGTCGTAGAACAAGAGTCAGGGAGTGAGGTACTCCTCACAAGACTATCCTGCCTGACAGTAGCAGCAATGCCCAAAGCCTCCACCATGCCGATCGATGAATTCTACTACTAGTAGACGAAGTCCATTGCAGCCAGCAGCAGCAGCAAGCCGTACTATATAATCATCCGGGAACCATGAAGACAGCGATGAAAACGAGCCAGCCACCTCCGTCTACAATAAACGTTTCCAGGGGCAAGAGAGCAGAGGAAAGCAGATGCAGAAAAAGCAAGAACCACCTGAAGGGATCTTACCCCATTGGAGAAGAGGGGGGTGGGTTACTTTAGCCATATACGAGCCGTCATGTGGGCTAGCTGAGGAGAATCATTGTTTGTCCCGCATACCCAAACCATGCGACAAATGTTAAGAAAGCAGTAAACATTTATGTGTATATCCATTTGAATTGCTTATTTCGCTTGTATATTTGTTAACTGTAATGTTCATAAAGAAACACAAAATGCCTGTTGTTACTCCATCTATCTACCTGCCTACAGAGAGGGCACTACATTACGGCCCACGTATTCTGTTTATATTGTAAGAGTTCGGAGTAATATTAGTCTCATAGCCAGACCTGATCTTTCGCATGTACCTGTATCCCACAATAGAAATCAAGACAATTTCCACAAAGGAAAGAGAACAATGGAGTACTGTGTGTGCGTGTCTGTTTGTGTGGGGGTACACACACACACATTACGTGGGTCAAATGACCCTGTTAACAAGGAAAGAATTCCTAACTTGGTAACGTGACCTACCTTCAGTGTTCCCATTGCCTTCCGTCTCTGCCATAGCTGAAAATCAGTCTTAACCTTAGGCTAATTCAAACTCTTGAGATATGAAAAATAGAGACTTTATTTTCCCTTGGCAAAATAGGTACCTGAAAATGAAATAACATTAATTTAAAATCCCAAAACCATGAGTTACCATTACTGTTCTGCATAATCATATTCAACAGATCTATCACTACTTATTTCCACTCTCAAATAACCCCCACCAGTCTCTCAAAAAAATATGTCTAAAGAATTCATTTTTGGTAGTGACAATCTGAATCCGTCTGCAAAGAAATCACAGCTGTCAAAAAATGGTAATATTAAGTTCATCAAGTGTCGCACTGCACTTCCCCTCTCTGAGCATCTGAAATAAATGTCACTGTTCAAAGTTTCAACGCCTTTTTCTCTTCCGCTTTACCTTCTCCAAGCACCTACTCCGGCCTTGTTTCACACTGCACGTCTGTCATTTATGATTTTATTCCATTCTCATTTGCTCTTAGAGACGTATGAACTTACACATGCTTAATTGTACGTACGCGTGCACGCACGCTAGTCTATTCATGATTTCAAATGTGTGTGTTTTTCCCGTGTCTCCTATACACGTCCTATTCAGCGCACGCACTGATGTACTCACGTAACGGCATTTTCCTGACGTCACGATCATATACTTCCATTTAATCCAGGTCATTTGCGTGCTTGCGATCTCACCAATGCGGGCAGTAATATTATAATGATGCGTAAGCTTGTCTCGTCTGTTCCAATGTTTTGAAGTTTTTCTAAACAATTCATACTACTGTTTTCACATTCCAATCTTGTTCATGTCACTCATTATCGACCTGATTTCCTCTTATATATATCCCGTGCCTGTTATTCACACACACACATAGTTGTGTATATCTATTTTTTTTATATATGTATATATATATATATATATATATATATATATATATATATATATAATATATATATATATATATATTATATATATATATTATATATACTCTCAGAATTATATAAAATATTTACAAAAAAGATCATATTAGTCTGAATAGAAAAACAGCTAGACTTTAATCAACCAAGAAAGCAAGTAGGTTTTAGAAGCGTGTATTCAACAACTGACCATATCCATGTACTTAACCAGCTAAGGGAAAAATCAACAGAGTTTGACAAAGCCATTACGTATGGCTTTTGTTGACTATGAGAAAGTTTTTGATTCCGTCAAAACTTCAACAGTAATGATGCCCTTCAAAAGCAGGGAACAGATGAATCTTATATTAGAACACAGAATACGGGTACAGCAATCCTAAAACTACAAAAAACCAGCGAGAAAATTCCGATTGAGAAAGAAGTTAGACAGGGAGACCCCATCTCTCCTAAATTATTCACAGGAGCTGCCTAGAAGAAGTTTTAAGAATTTAGATTTGGAAAATGTAGGAATTAACTTTAATGGGGTATGCCTTAGCAACTTGAGATTTTGCAGATGACATAACTCATACTCAGTGAATTAAGGAGGAATTGCAAAAGATGATAGAAGATTTGAATAGAGACAGCAGAAATGTAGACTAAAAAGAATATGAAGTAAAACTAAGATAATGTTCAATGAAAATGCAGAGGCAACAAATAAGGGTTATGGATATGTTAATTGAATATACTTATTTAGGATAGACAGTGTTTCCCCAGGAAGTGAGACCGAAATTAAAAGAGGGATAAGCATAGGATGGAGAGCTTTTGGTAAACAAAATGAGATTATGAAAAGTAAAATCCCACTTTCTCTAAAAAGAAAATTTATTTAATCAGATGGTCCTACATTATTAACTTACGCATCAGAAACTTGGAGCCTTACTAAAGCTTAGAACATGAGCTAGTTACAACTCAAAGACCTATGCAAAGAATAATGATGGGAATAACTCTAAGAGACAGAAAAGAGCAACATGGATACTAGAGTAAACTAGAGCAGACGATATTCTAACAACAAGTAAGAAATGAAAAATGGGCGTGGGCAGGACATATAATGAGAATGTCAGATAATAGATGGACGAAAAGAATAACAGTATGGATCCCTAGAGATTGCAAACGAAGCGGGGGAAGGAAGAGAAGACGATGGAAAATTTGCGGTTA